>NC_090745.1:41223248-41265748 GCF_036898095.1 Palaemon carinicauda
ATATATATATATATATATATAGATATACATATATATATATTTACACAGACACATGAGGTCTCAGATGTCTTTTGCTTATTTACCAGAACCTGTGACATAAAAAAGTACACCAAGCTAATCCTGAAATATAATTGAATACATGCCTTTCAATTTACTGAAATTATTTGTACACACACATTGGATACACATACATACCGATAGATCGATAATGACCAATCATTATATTTCAAATCATTAGTTGCCCTAAAAAAAAAAAAGAGAAAAAAAATCCTGAAGCAGTAACAATTGCTTTTATACACCACCTCTTAAGGGTCATCCACGGTTTTCCGACCACTCTACATACTGTACAATGCTCATTTGACATATTAGCATATTGGCTCCTCCTAGAATACGTTTGTCCTTAACTTCCATAACATCTTTGTCATCCCAAAAGGTAATCAGTTTTAAGATCACTACTGCCTCGTTGCCACGACAATCTGGTTATACAGGATTTACTATCCTGCCTTCTCTACTACTATTTCATATATCCTCAGTATGTTTTTTTTTTTCCTAGCAATCTGGCTTACAATACAAATACTATAAAAAAAATTTCATTCAGCGGCCACTCAATGATAGCACAGAGATAAATAGGCCCAATAACTCTTGCTTACTTTTTAACTTTTCTTCACTTGTTATTCCAAAACAACTGCCAATTTTTTCTACTTTTCTTCATTTGGTAACTCTTATAAATTTCTTCCATCATCTGTCACCTGCAGTACTCTTAATCCTCCTTAATTTCAAAGCTCTTGCAACACCACAATAACGGTTTTGGGCCAAACGTTTACTCTAAACTTATTTATCACTTAAAACCTTACCGTACGGGATGCTAACTATATTACCAAAATATTTTACAGGTAGGAAAAGCACGCAAGAGAGAGAGAGAGAGAGAGAGAGAGAGAGAGAGAGAGAGAGAGAGAGAGAGAGAGAGAGAGAGAGAGAGATCTAAAACTACCTCACGCACTCAGGCAGCAATGGAAGAGACAATCAAGTCAGGAAAGCTCCAGGGTTGATATTTCACGGGAGGATGGGGAACACATCTCTAGGCTTTAGGGTTAATACCCCAGGAAATTGCTTGTCTAGGTAATGGTCTGAGACGAAAATACAGGACATGTTAGGGATAGAATTTATGGAATAAAAAAAAAAAAAGAATAGACTTTCCATTATAAAAATGTTATTCCTAAATAAATACATCGTATAATTCGTTTGATTTGAACTATATTGTAAGTTGATCAACTTACCACTCGTTTATATCTCCTATTTGTAATTATTTTTTTTTTCTTAAAAGCGCATACATAATTTTTTCCTTATTAATTGATTTAACTGATCGAAGCTTCCCTCAATTGAGAGATACGCAATCCCTTACTTTTTGACTCGGTTATACAGTATATTTAATAACATAATTACACCTTTTGGACCAAGAAAGGAATAAGTCGTGTCCTTTCGAGGTTATTGGATATTTTCTTAGGGTTGTGCAGTAGATTTTAAATGAATACTTCCCACAAATGAAATATACAATTAATCACTGAGCTTGGCTGATTTTAAAGAATAGGTCAAATATTTTATATCCAATTAATGAATATATATATATATATATATATATATATATATATATATATATATATATATATATATATATATATATATATATATATATATATATATATATTTACATTTTAAAAACTCTCACGTTCCCGGTTCTGTATATCAATATTTCTTGCCATGGCTTATAAGTAACGCATACTGGAAAATCTGATAAGGCTGTTTACCAAAAAAAGCTTTAATGTATTCCTTTTATCCTCTAGTACACATTTTTTATCATTAAATTAAGTTTATATTTATAACCTGCTATTGTATTTCCCATTGCCTTATGTTTGTATTTCCCTGCTTTTGATTGTAATAAATGTGTCTCATTGTGATTAGCATAAATCTGCAAATAGAAACAGACGTCTTGCTTGCCTTCTTGTGTATGTCTTGAAGTTAAGGCTGTCATTCTTTATTTCTATTTTTAAATGGCTTTGTTTAAATTCCATCTATGTCTTGTTCATCACAGCCTGAATTACGGAAACCATATCTAAAAACTTGTATAAAATCATCATTATAGCATTTTGATGAGACCTCGATACAGAGGTCTATATTTATATATTCAATATTAAACATGTATGTTTTATGGAATTATTTTTTTTTCCTATTCATTAGTTTTCAAAATTTTATTTTATACATATGATAATATTTTATGGGGAAGAGTCATCTTATATAAATATTCAATGACGTTACTAAAGTCGAATCAAAGTAAGATTTGACTTTAAGAAACTGAACTACGTACGAGTAAAAATAATGTATGGTCTATTATAAAAAATTGCTAGAAAATACAAGAATTTTGAGAATTTTTTTACACTGCTTAGGAAACAGAGTCGTGTTTTTTTTTTCAAGTCTTCGGGTAACCACCTGGCAAAACTCTAAGATTCTGGTTGTTAAATACTAACTTGAAAAGAATTGGGTGTGAGTCTTCACAATTTGTTCACCTTAACCCCAAGAAATCACTGTTAATATCTTGGTGTATATATATATATATATATATATATATATATATATATATATATATATATATATATATATATATATATATATATATATATATATATATATATATACAGAAAATATTAATATGAGAGGATAAATGGACAGGTATTGAACTGAAAGCTCGAAAGAGAGACAACTGGCAAAATCTAACCAAGGCCCTTTGCGTCAATAGGCATAGGAGGAAATGATATATAGATATATATATATATATATATATATATATATATATATATATATATATGTAAAAATACATATATATATATATATATATATATATATATATATATATATATATATGGGTGTGTATATATATATATATATATATATATATATATATATATATATATATATATATATATATATATATGGGTGTGTATATATATATATATATATATATATATATATATATATATATATATATATATCTATATATATATATATATATATATATATATGCAGAGTATTATACGACCTCTTGCAACTATTACCAGTGGCCGTAAAATACTGAGGAAGGAAAAACTTGCTTTGAGTAATTAACTATATATCTTAGGACATGCATATTTCCTAAAATCATATACTGCAAATGATTTATGATATGATAGCAAAGAGGAATATTCGAGAGTTACTTGAAAAAATAAGTTACAGAAGTATATTTAAGAAAATACTATTGGAAAATCAAATATGGGTCACTAAGAAGGTTGGGTGAGCTCAATGCATTATATTGGTGCTAGAGAGAGAGAGAGAGAGAGAGAGAGAGAGAGAGAGAGAGAGAGATTTCGGAATCCCTGAATTTACATTAATCATTGAATAATACGAATATGTACAGTATGATCTCCTGAAATTGGCTCTTAGGTATTGATCTCAACTTCTCTGTAGAGACCATATATACGCATTTCAATATTATGAAAAGTAAACGTATTAATATAGTTATTCACGGAACAGGTGCAGCATTCATGATAAGGAGCCTCTTGTTTCTAAAGGAAAATCGACTAATGTTGTAGGTTACTGAGTATATAAATGATTCATTCAAGTCCAACCATAAACGAACACGCGGATTAAAACTATATGTATTGTAATGCACGTGTATTTCAAAACCGCTCATGCATTTTAATGCTCTTTCTCTCTCTCTCTCTCTCTCTCTCTCTCTCTCTCTCTCTCTCTCTCTCTCTCTCTCTCTCTCTCTCTCTCTCTCTCTTCTCTCTCTCTCTCTCTCTCTGATAATAGAAAAACCTGTTTAAGCTTGATAGTGCATGTTTTATATTGTTAAAGTTTTTATGCTTTTTTAATCCTCAAACGTTTATATATGAGCTTATTATGTCATTTGAATAAACTCACCCATGTCCAGCTCGCACTTTCGTTAAGATTCTTATCAGCCTGCCACAATGGTGAGCACAAGACCATTGGCCAACACCTTCTCGCTCACCACTGTGCCCCAATCTTTTATGATGCCGCCCAATAAACCTGACTCTTCTATCCACGCCGCATCAATTAAACTATTACCATTCAGCAGTAGAGAAGCTTTTGCCTGGTTTCAACATACCGAAGTTCAATTTTGCATAACAGGTGTGATTTTCTAAACCAGCAAACTAGGCTATGTCCTCACGGCGTTCTACGTGGAGAGATTCCCGGAAATCTCTGATTTGCTTTGCGACTAAAGGGATGATCCAATAGAATATGACGCCCTCAAAACATACCTCCTGAAGAATTTTTTACCATCGTTAGCCATCCATATAGCCAAATATTTTCATTTTTCTCAGCAAAAATTTTGGGACCAAAAGGCTTCACTCACCCTCAAGGAAATGACAAGTATTGCTCGACTGCAACCCCCAGCAGACAGCTTTTCTTAGGAAGTGGACCTACTTTATGCCCTTTTGATAAGAGCCTACCTGAACCTGCATGTACTGCCATCCCTGATATCGATACCACGCCCATGAAGGACCTGGTGACTGAAGTCGACGCCCCTATGGACAGCCACTTTACCACCTCCAACACCTACATAAATGCCTCTAATCCTGATGAAGAGAACAACTATTTAAAAGCCACCCACAACCACATTGCACATATGTTGCCCCTCCCTCACGTTCCAGCCAACGACCTCTACAGCCACTTACTGGGGCCCATGAGCTGCAGTTATGCTACAATCTCCCCACATTTTGGGGTGCTGATAAAAAAGTGCAGATAATTGCAAATGACCAAAATACTCGTAATTAGGCCATCATTTGTGGCGTTACCCTCCCTGTCACTAGTCTTTTCTTTTTACATAATGCATGTACTGATGTGTAGGTTATGGTAAACGCTGGTGTTTTCAATTCCCTTTTTTGAATGCCACTCTCCAAGAAACGACATAATCCTTCGCTGGGGGCATGTAAGTCTGGTGGTAGGGAATAAATTTTCGCACAACGTGACATAGCCACTGGAGATTGTCGGAGGAGATTGCAGACATAATAAAATTCAGCAGGGATGACTAATTACAGCTGAGACATTTAGGGAATCCTTAGGACTATTTCTTATTTCTTAATCCAAGGAGGAGCCAGAGATGCTGCCTAACCAGTTGGAGACATTGCAAAAGGACATCAAAGCTGCTTTGAGGGTGAAATGAAAGCTTTCAACCATTCTGTTGGCTATAGGGTGTAGTCAGTTATTTGATGTAGGGTCGTGCCTAAGAGATTCGTTTATGATATCCAATATTGAGAGCTGAAAGTGGTACCCCTATCATAAGTAATATGCTCGGGGATACCAGATCTCGCTATCCACCCTGAGAGTAAGGCGGGTGCACATAAGGCTGATATTAGAATTTGTATGAGGATGGCATCAGGCCATCGAGTGGAGTATTCAATGACATTAACCAGGTAAAGGTGTCCTTATGATGTGGGTATTGGGCCTACTATTCGGATGGGAATGTAAATAAAAATAACGCCTAGATTAAGGAAAGGTGCCCACTCCTGAAGCTGTGTGTTAATAAACTTTCGAAATTTGACATGAAGTACAGGTGCGAACCTAGTCCTTAGTAATGCTGTGTCAAAGGAATTTAGTCTTCAGTAGCTGTTCAGTAGATCGGCATGGGGGATGTGAGAAGCCATGGATTAAATCAAACACTTGGTGCATGGGAGCAGATATCCATAGCATGGGCAACCAGTAATGATGCTACAAAGAAGAGTGGTGGTGTCTTTACAGTGTAGAATTGTGGAGGATGTCTTACTGGCCTGGTAATCTGGATATTTTTCTTGGGCTTATCCCAAGGTGTTGTGATGACGGCCAATATGTTTCTTGGTGTTTTGCATATTTCTTTAGTGACGCATTGTTGCTAATGCCATAAATGTGTGTCGTAGTATCGCAACCAAGAAAGGCAAGTATATAAAGAAAGTCTCTGCACACTGACTCACCAAGTACTTAATTTTCTTGATATTGCACAATATTGGTTTCAATTTTGATTAATTCATAATGAGTATTATATGGGTATTTGGATCAGCATAGTTAAAACAAGACTAACAAATGTGTATCATTTCCTATCAAGACATTATCTGATAATGCTGCTGATTCTTTTGTCACCTGTGTAATCAAGAAGTCATCATCACCATCAGCATGAACAAAATAATGAAGTTTGCTTTATTCTTTGTATTAGAAAGAAATATATATATTTTGGGAAACTTTCATCTCTTATGAGATTGTGACTTCCATCCCAACTTTTCCCTTTCCTCTCCTCTGATGTGTGGCATCCTTTGTAGAGGGTGTTCCATAACCATCAAATACTACAGTTGCATGGCCATACTTCCTTATCACATAAGTAACATAGGTTAGACACACTTCCTTATGAGTTCACACACCAGAAGACCATGAAATCCGGTGGAGCAAAGCTTCTCTATCTAATACATATTTTACTTCACTGGTTGGTTTTCTTGGTCAGCTTCACTTAATTCAAATCAGATGGCATTGGCAAAAGCTGATTTCTGTGCTTCCCTCATCATGAGAGATTCATAGATCAGGGCAGCGGACAACTTTATAATTCAAAGTTAAACATATCTGCAGTAATATCAGATGCCTTAGCTACAATCACTAACCGCTAGAAGAGAAAATGGGGATGTATTCGTATGCGGTCACTACCAATATTAGTTGCCCATTTTGTTGCCATAGTAGTTGCTTGGTAACCGGTTG
Source organism: Palaemon carinicauda (assembly GCF_036898095.1). NCBI lineage: Eukaryota > Metazoa > Arthropoda > Malacostraca > Decapoda > Palaemonidae > Palaemon > Palaemon carinicauda. Next base: position 41,230,020 of record NC_090745.1, read on the forward strand.
ATTTATCATCTTATTCAATATGTTCTCTCCTATAGTCTGCATTATCTACATCTACTGAACTACTGGCATGTATTCCTGTCATGATATTCCTCAGTTGTGAACCACCTGGCTCATCATCAAAGGGACACTTATCAGACAGAGTGAGTAGCAATGTACTGATATCGTTTATGTCACGAGCTTGGCGAGCTTTACTAATTTCTTTACTTTGTTTGCCACCATCATATCTGATGCCTATAAGTTCTTGCATTGACCTATTAACCTCAAAACATACAGGCAAGGACTTCAGCTAGGTCAGTCTCTGTTGTTCATTCATACCGTGGCATGAAAACCAGAGGTGGTTTTCATGCCACGCATAAAAACCTGTTCAGTTATCAGATCTGTGGATAATCCGGCCCATGTTCTATCACTCCTTCGAGAAACATGAAACCCTCATCTGAACTTCTCATACAGGTCTGAAGGACTTTTCTCTAAGTTGACCATTTCCTGCAGGTGAATTCTAGCATATTTAGCATGAAGATTATGCCATGATTTAGCCAAATATAGAAGCATTTTAGTTACTGTTCAAATGCAACTCCCAGGGCCTAGGCCTTCAGCTTTGATTGATTTCATCAGGAATTGTATCATAGTCATATACTGAAGCCACAGTTCAGCAATACGGTCAGTAAGGCATGCTGATTTCTCCCACAAAAGATGCTGAATGCGGGAAATAACCCCAGAGGAGAAAACATTTGAAACTGTAACAAACCATCTTTTTTCATTAGGCCCTCATACATCTGTTTAGCTTTAGCGACATCTGAGTGTAATTGTGGATCACTATCAATAGGTTCACTTTTTGAAGGCATGAGGACATCTAAAGCCTTGGAAAGGAGAATATGGGAGAGTGCAGAATAAAATGACAGATGGCCTTGTATTGCTCTGGAAATGGCTCAGTTACTTAGCATATGGCCAACAGCTTAAGGAGCATATATCAGCTGCAGTATCTCACTTAAGCCTTCACCAGCCATCAGATGGCGAATGCTCCTTAAGAAACTCATAATGATGGGAAGTCCAACAAGTTGAAGGACTACATTCTTTAAGGGGGGCTAATGCCATCTTTTAAAGACAGGACTTTGGTATTCATAAAATTGATAAGGTGACTTAGGACATCTCCAAACTGCATAGGATTTTTGCCCCTGACCTTCGGTTTTGCAACGCCATGGTGATTTACCCTAAAAATGAATGTTTTTCATATTCTAGCTCCTCCCTTAATAATTAATATTAAGACCTGGGATTACTACCCTATATACACTAGACCTGATATAAATGATTTTCTTTTTTTCTAAAAGAAATTTTCTTGCTAATATGAATGATTTTATTATAGTAAAAAAATAATCCCTAAAAATCCGGGAAAAAATATGAAACATAAATTGGGAAATATTGCAACATTTTATTATTTTACAATGTCTTCCTAAGTTATATATCAAATTTCAATACTATATCTCTAAAACTAAGGGAGAAAATAAAATTGAAGGTCAATAAGTAAGTTTTGTGATATGGGCGTTCATAGTTTTTCTTTGTATTTTTACAAAGACAATATTAATAAATCATGATTATTATGAATTTCATGTTCCTTTTTGGATATTAATAAACCAAAACAAAGTTATTTATCATAATTTAATCATAAATGAAGATCCCTTTGCTTAATAACCTGCTTCTTTAGGCTACACGTTCGCTATTTCATCCTCTCTCTCCTTCACTAGCTCCACTAATTTCACCGATATTACCCACTTCTAAACTCTTATTAGACCAAATTTTCTTCTTCCTTAAGTTAGCGAGATGTTGAAACTGTCTTTTCCTCTTTGGCATGATGATATTCTTGCCAAAACCGAGAAAAAAAAGACATAAAAATGAGTGAATGTCAGAGGTCAAACTCAAACGTGTACTCTCTATAAGGTTTGTGGTAGGACTGAAAGCTGAAGGGTGTAATACATCGTCTTGTGACTCATGGAATCTATACAGATGCCATTGCTCACAATTTGTTTTACATTAAAATGTAATAATTATCAAAATTAACGATAACAGTATAAATACTGCTTTTTCATGTAGGGAAAAATATTTTTGGTTTATTGAGTTACTTTTATCAATTACCCTGTAACTAGGAAAGTAAGAGGAATTTTGACAAAATGTTTGGAACACGTATTCTCCATTGCTCTGCAAAGCTCAGTAAATCTCTTTAGGATTTTGTGTTTTTCTTCCTATACCCAATATATTGGTATTCCGGCCGGGCCCCTTTATGGGTTGTCTAATCGCTGTGCATAAAGGATACCGTGTGCTTTTATTATGTATTAATGTAAATTTTGCTTTTGTTTAAGTCAGCCTTGTTACTGCATTTTTGTTTTATGTAAAATTAGCATAAGCCTAAATTAATAAGGATTTAATTGTAAGTTCAATTTTTTTCTTTTGAAGTGCTGCTTTAACCTCCTCCCCGCTCGCTTAAAGATTTATAAGTGTCTAGTTTAACAGTCGCTTCCTTTCTGTGTTTTTCGAGTCCTTGGTGAGAAGAGACACCTGTGTTTACGTGCAAGAACTCGATTGTTTGAAGACACAGTTCCAGCTCGAGGCTCCCCGGACCTACTACAGCAGATGGCTTATGTGAGTTTTTGTGAAGATTGCTACACCAACGTTTGACGGCTTTTAGCAGGTGCATTTTTGCCATCTGCAGTGATTTGTAGTTTCTCTGTGTTCTCTTCTGCAGTCTGCAGCGCCGACGTGGGAATCTCGGCTTCAAGGTGGACGCGGGAGAAACACCACCGTCAACGCATCCTCAACATAGGCGGATATGGGAGATTTTTAGCTCGTGGTGGCATGTAAGGAGGCTGTTGCCAGGTAGGAGATATTGTTTATCTTCTTTTTTGGGTAGGGACTCCATTTCCCTCCCTTTGATGAGGAGTCCTGCTGAGCTACACTCCCTACGGTAGCTGAGTGTTAGTGAAGTCGCTACCTTGGTTGGAGCAGGGGGTGATTTCATCCAGCCCCAAAGAGTGTGAGAATATATTTATATATTTTGTGTTTTGTGTGTGTTTAGTTATTTAAGTATCTGACTCTCTCTCGTTGAGAGTATATTGTTTCACCTTCGGGAATTTTGTTAATTATTAATTGTTAATTGTTAATTGTTAATTGTTAATTGTTAAGTTTAATAGTTAGTAGTTAATTGTTAATTCAAATTGTTAGGTAGTCACAAGGTTGACTGTTCTAAAAATTGTTGTTAATAAATATTGTTAAGTTTTCACAAGTGTTTTCGTTTCTGCTGACCAGTTTACTGCTGGATATTTTTGTAAACACTGACCTCTCTTATTGTGCAATAAGAACTTGCACCATGGTCCGACAAGGGTCGTAACATATTTGGCGACCATGACAGAATAAAGATCTCAGGGTATCCGGTATTTTGGTCGGTGGAGCAACACTCGGGTGGACTCTTCAATATTTATTTTTTTTTGGTTTTAGTGTTGCCTTTCTCCCCTGAAATTTTTCTTGGTTTTACGAATTGGAGGAATTTGTTTTTGATCCAGCTGAATTTTTGGGTCAATTGATTGCATTAAGTATTTGCCCTTGATAGGTAAGAAACAGTTCATTGAGTGTGCTAAATGGTTGGGTGTTCCACGGAAGACGACGGACACCAGAGCGGAGATATTGGTAGTAGTTAGGGATAAAATAAAACATGAGTTAGCTGAAGCTGAGCACTCAGAAAGTGAGAGTGAGGTAATTGGTGATACTGAGGAGAGTTTGAGTGAGGGTTTAGAAGAGGACAAAGTAAGTATGAGGGCTGGTCTAACTCTGTTTGAGGATCCTCCGGTCGTATGTGCCATTTACGAGGGTCCAGCTAATTTGCCCCAGGGTCTGAGTAATGTGTCCTTTAATCTGTTCCTGGACCCCCCTGATTCTGTACCCTTCAAATCTCTGGCCCCTGTGAATGCATTGGGTGACTCCAAAGAGGAGAAGGAATACAACCTTATTTGCAAATGTATAGTTGCAAAAAATGGAGCTTGAGGAGAATGAGCGGGTAAGGTGTCATGAGTTGGAGATGGCAAGATTAAATATATAGATGGCCATGTTGCAAGGGGCCAATTTGATAAGTTCCCCTAAAAATACCTTCTAAGATCGGTTTAATATAGGTGTTGCACTGAAATTGGTGTCAGTGTTTGACGAAAAGGATATCCCTTAGTTCTTCAAGGCATTTGAGCGTATGGCCTCCCGATTGTCTTGCCCCGCAGAAATGTGGTCTGTATTAATACAGTGTAGGTTAATGGGCAAGGCAATACGTGTATCTAATGCCTTGGAGGAGGGAGTAGCTCGGGATTACCAGAAGGTAAGAGCATTAATTTTAAAGTCTTACGACATGGTCCCTGAGGCCTACAGCATCCGGTTTCGCAACTATATGAAACACCCTGTACAGTCTTTTGTGTAGTTTGCGAGCGTCAAGGAGGAACAGTTCGACGACTGGCTGAAAAGTCGTCAGATAGTTACTTTCGCTGCATTACGTGAACTGTTGCTCTTTGGGGAGTTTAAGAAAGAATGTAGCAGGGAGTTGAGAGTTCACAGGGAGGAGATAAAAAGTTAGCGGATGAATTTGTATTGACTCACTGTTCAAGTAGCGGTAGTTTTTCGTATAAGACTTTAAATAATCGAACATCTTGCTCCCCTAATAGTGGCAGGAGAGGGGAAACCTCCTCGTTGACTCCCCATATCCCTAAGAATGGTAATATTAATTCTAATTCTTTTTCAGGGGATAGGGATGTGGATAGAGTCCAACAAGGTCCTCCTCCCCCTAAAGCTTTTGCTAATAGAGACTTCCCAGGTAGGGGAAATAACAGGTATAATGGAAATAGAAGCTTAGGCCATAAAGGAAGCTGTTTTTGGTGTAACAAGCCCGGGCATTTCCAAAACCAGTTTAATGCTCGTAGGATGTACTTACAGTGCAATAATCAAAGTCCTGTAGCTTTGGTTAATGATAAGTCAGAGATTAGTAGCAGTAATCCTCTAGACAGACCTGTAGTAGATAGGACTAGTTTAGTAAATAGTAGTAAGCCTAATGTTCCTAATCCCCAATCATGACTCAAGTACGACAAATATGTGTGAGCTGGAAAGTTGATTTTTAACACTTGTGTTGTCCATGGGAAGTTTTTTAGGGACACTGGTTCTGTCAGGACGTTAGTCATGAAGAGGGCTCTGAATGGTTTTGAAAAATTTACGGGAAATTTTATATTGTTGGGAGGTTTCTTGGATTCAGTTGTGTCCGCTCCTTTGGTTAATGTCCGCATATCTTTTCCAAGATATGATTGCGTCATTGAGTTGGCTGTGGTGGATAGTCTACCTATCCCGGGTATTGATGGTATCCTGGGAAATGATATGCTGGATAGTGAAGGACGGGAGCTGTTCCCTATATTATCAGTAAATGCAAGTCCCGTGACTGTAATGACTCAGTCCACAACAAAAGCTGCTAATTTACTTGAATGTGAGAGCGATGATGACTTAATGTTAAGTAGTGTAGAGTTAGATGTTTTAAAGCCCGGGGCAGTAGAGTACTTGTAGTGATGTAGTTAATATGAAACTAGATTGGGACAGCTGCTTTTTATTAAAGCTCAGAAAGATGAATTTTATTTTGATTTGGGCAATGTTGAGGATCTGACTAAACATAGGTTTCGAGTTGTAAAGGGCTTGTTATGTAGGTTTAGTTGTCCCGCATCTGATAATTTGAATAAAACTGGTCTGGTGGAACAGATTGTGGTACCTTCTCAATTCAGAAATTCTATCATGGAGTTAGCTCATACTATTTATTTTCTTTAGGTCATTTGGGTGTATTAAAAACTTTTCATAGCCTGGCTAGGTATTTTTGGTGACCTGAAATTAAATTGAGTCTGAAACAGTTTATCAGAGAGTATGACACTTGTCAGGTTATGGCTAAACCAAATGCATCCCATACCTACTATAGGTGATCCATTTTCTGAGTTAGTAATTGATGTGGTAGGTCCCTTACCCAAAAACTAAAACAGGTTACGTATATTTACTAACTGTCATAGATAGAACCTCTAGCTTTCCGAAAGCTATTCTATGAGGTGTATTACTTCCAAAGTTGTCTTTGAAAAATTAATGGATTTCTTTTCCAGGTATGGTCTCCCTTGTGTAAATCAGACCAACTGCAGGAAGAATTTCACAAATAAGGTATTTAGGGGTAAGTGTGCTGAACTGGCCATTCAGCACATTACCGGTGTACCTTATCACCCAGAGAGTCACAGGGTGGTGGAAAGGTTCCACCAAACCCTCAAGTCTGTCCTGAAGAAACATTGTTATGATCATGACAGTGACTGGGACAAAGCCCTCCCTTTTGTCTTTGTTGGTGATTTTAATGCTCACCATAGGGAGTGGTTAAGTTCCATCTCTCCTACCGATCGCCATGGCTTAAGAGCTTTAGACTTTGCCTCTGAATCAGGCTGTGAGCAAATCATAAATGAAGCCACTCACAGGTCTGGTAATTGCTTGGACCTCGTATACACTGACTCCCCTGGCGTTATAACTGGTAAGGTTGGTTCTCCAGTCGGGACATCTGATCATGCCTTGATTTCATTATTAGTGAAGACTGAGCAGCCTGTCCCTGATATATCATATTCTTGTAAGATTTATATGAAATCCCAAGCAGACTGGAATGGGATTTTACATGATCTTTTGTGCTTGAATTGGTCACAATTATATAATAGTGTAGATCCTGTTGTTCCTTTGAATGAGAATCTAGTCAACAAAATTGATAGGCGTATCCCTTCTCGTGTGCTAAGGTACCGAGTGAAGGACAAACCGTGGTTCAATGATGATTGTAGACGTGCTTTTTTGGAGAAGCAGGAGGCCTATCAACTTTGGAAGGGTAACAGATCAGATTTGACCTGGAACAACTATACTCAGCTTCGAGCTTTTGCTCAGAGAGTTTATGCCTCAACTGAAAAGGAGTACAATTTAACCATAAAAGAAACACTTTCTGGTACAACTCAGGAACATAAATGGTGGTCTACCCTTAAATCTGCACTCTTTGGTGTAGATGCAACAAATCCTCCTTTACTTAAACCAGATGGCTCAGTCACTCACTGTCCAAAGGAAAAGGCAACCCTTTTGGCTGATGTTTTTGACAGTAAACAGAGTAATGAAAAACTTGAACTTCCTCATTCCTGTTTTCCTGAAGCTAAACTAACTAGTTTAGCTTTTCGATCTCGTGAGATTAAAGCTCTGTTGATGGACCTTGATGCTTATGGAGGAGTAGACCCTAATGGTATTTTTCCTTTGTTTTTTATAAAGACAGCAGATTTCTTAGTTCCAAAGTGTACTGTTATTTTGCGCAAGTTAGCAAGAAGAGGAGCTTTTAGCACTAGTTGGAGAATTGGTAATGTTACTCCTTTATGTAAATGTGTTTGTGGTAGCTCAAGTCCCACTGATTACCGCCCAATTTCCATAACTCCCATATTATCTAAAGTTTTTGAACGTCTTCTGGCAAAACGTCTTAATAGGTTTGCTGAAGGTCATCATCTACTCCCTAGTTTGCAATTTGGTTTTCGTAAAGGCCTTGGAGCATGTGATGCCCTTCTTACAATCTCCAATGTTGTACAGAAATCCCTTGATTGTGGTCGGGAAGTTCGTATGATTGGCCTTGATTTTAGTGCTGCCTTTGACCGTGTTAATCATGAGGCCCTTATTTTCAAACTGAAACAGTTGGGAGTGGGTGGGTCGTTTCTTAGCATTATTATTGATTTTTTAAGTAATAGATCTCAAAGAGTTGTTGTCGATGGGCACCATAGTGATTATAGAAATGTGATATCCGGTGTTCCACAGGGTATTGTTCTTGGCCCATTACTTTTTATACTATATACACATGACATGTGGTTTGGCCTAGAAAACAAGCTTGTTGCATATGCAGATGATGCTACTCTCTTTGCATCAATTCCATCCCCTGAATGTAGATCTAGGGTTGGTGAATCCCTTAATAGAGATTTAGCTAAAATTAGTGCATGGTGTAAATTATGGGGTATGAAGTTGAATCCTAATAAAACTCAAAGTATGATTGTAAGTAGGTCAAGGACGGTGGTTCCTCAACATCCGGATCTCAGTATTGATAATGTTTCTTTAAATATGTATGACTCTTTCAAAATTTTAGGTGTGATTCTCAACAGTAAATTTACTTTTGAGAAACATATAAGGTCTGTGTCTTCTTCAATTGCACAAAAAATAGGCTTATTGAGAAAGTCTTTCAAGATTTTCGGTGATCAATCTATTCTGAAGAAGTGTTTTAATTCTTTCATTCTACCTTGTTTTGAGTATTGTTCTCCTGTCTGGTCTTCAGCTGCTGATTCTCATCTTAATTTGTTGGACAGAAACTTACGGTCTATTAAATTTCTTATTCCTGATCTAGATATTAATCTCTGGCACTGTCGTTCAATTAGTTCATTATGCATGTTGCATAAGATTTTTCACAACTCTGACCATCCTTTACATTCAGATCTCCCTGGACAATTCTATCCTGTTCGTAATACTAGGCAGGCAGTTAATTCTAATAGCCAGGCCTTCTCCATCACGAGGCTCAATACTACGCAGTACTCTAGAAGTTTTATTCCAGCTGTGACCAAGTTGTGGAATGATCTTCCTAATCGGGTGGTTGAATCAGTAGAACTTCAGAAGTTCAAAGTTGGAGCAAATGCTTTTTTGTTGACCAGCCGGACATAGTCTTTATATAGTTTATTTAAGACGTATTTGTTTTTGATGTTGTTGATAGTTTATTATATGACATGTCTGTTTTGACGTTGTTTCTTATTTTAGAATGATTTATTGTTAATTTGTTCTCTTCGTTTGTTTATTTCCTTATTTCCTTTCCTCACTGGGCTATTTTTCCCTGTTGGAGCCCCTGGGCTTATAGCATCTTGCTTTTCCAACTAGGGTTGTAGCTTGGATAGTAATAATAATAATAATAATAATTTTGCCATCTTTGCTATCAGGAATCACCCTAACTCTTCCACTGGTGTAGTTCCTATTGAGTTTGTATTTGGGCACAAGGTTCGTGGACCATGAGAAATTGTTTTTTGAAATACTCATATCCAACCAGGAGGAAATAAATGTTGAAAGGTTTGTGGAAGTCTTGAAGGGAAGAATGATTAGTGCCTGGAAGGTTGCCAGGGAAAATTTGGAATGGTCCCAGTCAGTAATGAAGAATAACTTTGACAAAAAGATAAAGGTAAAGTCATTTGAACCTGGAGAGTTGGTTTTTGTGCTGAATATGGACCCAGATAGTTTTCTTGAACCAAGATATAAGGGGCCTTGGAAGGTTTTGAGGAAACTGTCAGAGGTTAACTATGAAATTGAAGCTCCCGGTTCAAGCCGTAAATGTAGAATATTTCCTGTTAATCATCTAAAACCATATGTTGGTAAGCAAGGTGATCCATTAGTGATAGTGTCCAAGCCTGTGTCTGTGGTATTTGATGCGCCTCCCGAGGACTCTGACGAGTTACGGTATCAGTTTCCTTCGTATGCATTGGGTGAGAATATGCAAAATTTGGAGATGTTAAAAATTAGTTTAGATCATTTATATGTTAACAAACGGGAGGATGTGCTTAATTTAATGTATTCATTTTCAGATCTTTTTCGGATGCTCCAGGTAGGACAAATATTTTAACTTCTGACGTTGATGTAGGTGGTGCTTCCCCTGTGAAGCAGTGCTTACCGGCTGAACCCAGTAAAATGGAATTTGGTCAGTAAGGAGATATTGTATATGTTGAAACATAACCTTATTCAACCATTTGTAAGTCCCTGGAGTTCTATTGTATTAGTACGGAAAGCAGACGGTATGTTCCGTATGTGTGTGTGGACTACCATAAAGTGAACACCAGTACGAAAAATTATTCTTTTCTTTTCCCTTGTATTGGTCGGATTGGTTCTGCCAAATTTATTACTAAGCTGGATCTTTTAAAGGGTTATTGGCAGGTTCCATTGTCCGACCGAGCTCGTGAAATATCCGCATTTCTCACTCCGTTTGGCCTATACGAGTGTAAGGTTATGCCTTTTGGAATGAAAAATGCTGCATGTACTTTTCAAAGGCTCATGAATAGGGTAATTTGGGGTTTGGAAGAAGTGGTAATTTATATTGATGACTTGGTAGTATATAGTAATGACTGGGATACCAACATGTTAAGGTCGTGTAAGGTTTTTGAAGCCCTGAGGTCTGCGGGGTTAGTTGTTAATTTGGCTAAGTGCGAATTGGGCCGGGCCAAGGTTTGTTATTTTGGTCACGGGGTTGTTTTACGTCAGGTGGCTCCAACACAAGCTAACCTCGAAGCAATTAGAAATTTTAAAAGGCCTGGTAATGTTAGAGAGGTAAGAAGAGTGTTTGGCATTAGGGGTTATTACTGCAGATTTTTCCGTAATTACTCTGTTCTTGCTCAGCCTCTTACTAGTTTATTAGAAAAAGAAAAAAAGTTCTGGTGGTCGGATTCGTATAAAGAATCTTTCAATAAAGTTAGATCAGTATTAATTACTAACCCCATTTTGTCTTTCCCAGATTTGCGGAAACCTTTTATTATAGCAGTTGATGCCAGTGATGTCGGCATTGGAGGTGTCCCTTTTCAGAGAAAGGAGGAGAGGGTTCATCCTGTGTCTCACTATAGTAAAAAGCTTCTGGTGGCGGGAAAACGTTACTCTACTATAGAAAAGGAAGCTCTTTCTTTGGTCCGTGATCTTAACTATTTCAAGCCGTACGTGATAAATTTTTCTCTCCCGGTTGAGATATGGACGGATCACAATCCTCTGGTTTTCGTCGAGCAGATAAAGGGAGCAAACCTGAGGATTTTGCGCTGGGTCCTTTTTCTGCATGAATTCAATTTGGTTATAATACATGTTAAAGGGAGGGACAACAAAATTCCTGATACCCTTTCTAGAATTTAGTGTGCTTGCCTGATCCTTCTCATATGCCACCTTGCTTGTTTCTCCATTGAGGTTGTATGAAAATTTTTTGTTAGGGTGTAGTTTTGTATAAATGGTTGTTTTACAGATAAAGTTTAAGAGGTTTCTTTGAGTGGCATACACTCTAGTGTTTTATAAATGTTCCCCTATACAAGTGTATTTCCATTTGTATTTAAAGAAAATAATAATAATATTTCTGTTTAATTTTTTTTCTTTTCTTCAGGGAGGAAGGTATTATGTATTAATGTAATTTTTTCTTTTGTTTACGTCAGCCTTGTTATTGCAAGTTTATTTCATGTAAAATTAGCATGATAATTAGTTAAGAAGGATTCAATTGTAAATTTAACCTTTTTTTCTTTTGAAGTGCTGTTTTAACCTCTTTCCCGCTCGCTTAAAGATTTATAAGTGTCTAGTTCAATGCTTGTTTCTTTTCTGTGTTTTTCGAGTCCTTAGTGAGAAGGCACACCTGTGTTTACGTGCAAGGAACTCGATTGTTTGAGGACACAGTTCAAGCTCGAGGCTCCTCGGACCTACTGTAACAGCTGGCTTATGTGAGCTTTTCTGAGGATTGCGACACCAACGTTTGACGGCTTTTAGCAGGTGCATTTCTGCCACCTGTGGTGATTTGCAATTCCTGTGTGTTCTCTTCTGCGGTCTGCAGTGCCAAAGTAGGAACCCCGGCTTCAAGGTGGAAGCGGGATAGACACCGCTGTCAACACATCCTCGACATACGCAGTTGCAGGAGCTTTGGAACTTGTGATGGCATGTTGGGAGGCAGTTGCTAGGTAGGAGATATTGTTTACCTTCTTTTTTAGGTTGGGACTCCATATCCCTCCCTTTGATGAGGAATCCTGCTGAACTGCCCTCCCTACGGTAGATGAGTGTTAGTGAATTCGCTACCTTGGTTGCAGCATGGGGTGATTTCATCCAGCCCCAAAAAGGGTGAATATATATATATATATATATATGTGTGTGTGTGTGTGTATACATATATATATATATACATATATATATATATATATATATATATATATATATATATATATTTATATATATATATATATATATATACATACATATATATATATATATATATATATGTGTGTGTGTGTGTATCCATATATATATATGTATATATATATATATATATATATGTATATATATACATGTATATATATATATATATATGTATATATTATATATATATATATACATATATATATATATATATATATGTGTGTGTTTGTGTGTGTGTGCGTATACATATATATATATTTATATATATGTATATATATATATGTTATATATATATATATATATACTTATATATATATATGTATATATATATATATATATATACATATATATATGTATAAATATATATATATATATATATATGTATATATATATATATATATATATACATATATATATATCTATACATACATATATATATATATATATATATATCTATCTATCTATCTATATATATATAATATATATACATATATATATATATATATATAAATATATATATATGTATATATATATATATATACATATATATATGTATATATATATATATATATATATATATTTATATATATATGTATATTTACATTATATTTAAATATATATATAAATATATATATATATATTATATATGTATATATATATATATATATATATATATGTATATACATATATATATATATATATATATATGTATATATATATATATATATATATACATATATATATATATGTATATATATATATATATATATAAATATATATATATATATATATATGTATATTATAAATATATATATATATATATATGTATATATATACACACACTTATATATATATATATATATATTGTGTCTTGTGTGTGTTATTTATTTAAGTATCTGACTCTCTCTTGTTGAGAGCGTGGAGTTTCACTTTGAAGAATTTTCTTAATTGATAATTGTTAATTGTTAATTGGTAATTGTTAATTGTTAATTGTTAGTTGTTAATAGTTAGTTGTTGATTGTTAATTCAATTGATAGGTAGTCACAAGGTTGACTGCTCTAAAAATTGTTGTTAATAAATATTGTTAAGTTTTCCCAAGTGTTTTCGTTTCCGCTGACCAATTTACTGCTGGATATTTTTTTGAACACTGACCTCACTTATCGTGCAATAAGAACTTGCACCACGGCCTGACAAGGGTCATAACAGCTTTGCATTATAAAGACTGATGAAATGTAATGACTAGTTTAACATTATGATGCCTCACATGTTCAATAATGTAGCATAGTGTACTGAATATGCATGCTATGTCACTAGAACTCCTATTAAATAATGACAAGAATACGGTTGAGGACTTTCCACAATGTTCTTCATCATTGCCTAGCGCCTGCCCATGAAGGGTGATATGAACTAAATAGTAGTAACTTTTGCTAGAAAACATCATGAATCGAGGTGGCATCACTTGCAGCGAAAAATGGGTTAAAGTCATTGTTACGACCTTATTTAAGGCCATAATTTCAAGGGTTCTTGTCTCTACTCAGAATATACGGTCAGTAAAAATGTTATTTTCATTAGTAAAATAAATTTTTGAATATACTTACCCGATAATCATGTAGCTGTCAACTCCGTTGCCCGACAGAATTCTACGGGAGGGATACGCCAGCTATCACTATACTAGAAAGGGGTGTACTCACCAGCGCCACCTGTGGCCAGGTACTGCAGTACTTGTTGTTGACACCACCTCACTTTTTCCTCGGTCCACTGGTTCTCTATGGGGAGGAAGGGTGGGTCAATTAAATCATGATTATCGGGTAAGTATATTCAAAAATTTATTTTACTAATGAAAATAACATTTTTCAATATTAAACTTACCCGATAATCATGTAGCTGATTCACACCCAGGGGGGTGGGTGAAAAACCAGTGTACAAGACTAAAGGATAGCTAAGTATCCCGTATTTCATATAATCAGTTATCCACAATAACAATGAAATAATAAGTACCTGGTAAGGAAGTCGACTTGAGCCGTTACTCTGCCTTTAATAAGATCGTCTTCCTTACTGAGCGCAGCGTTCCTCTTGGAAGGCTGAATCAACTCAAAGGTGCTAAAGTATACAGGGCTGCAACCCATACTAAAGGACCTCTACACAACCTTTAACCTAGGCACTTCTCAAGAACAAATTGACCACCCGCCAAATCAAAAAGGATGCGGAAGGCTTCTTAGCCTACCGTAACAACCCAAAAACAACAATAAAAATATTCAAGAGAAAGGTTAAAAAGGTTATGGGATTAAGGGAATGTAGTGGCTGAGCCCTCACCTACTACTGCACTCGCTGCTACGAATGGTCCCAGGGTGTAGCAGTTCTCGCAAAGAGACTGGACATCTTTAAGATAAAACGATGCAAACACTGACTTGTTCCTCCAATAAGTTGCATCCATAATGCTCTGCAGAGAACGGTTCTTATTAAAGGCCATCGAAGTGGCTACGGCTCTCACTTCATGGGTCCTTACCTTCAGCAAAGCAAGGTCTTCATCCTTCATGAGAGAATGGGCTTCTCTAATCAGAAGCCTTAAGTAATACGAAACTCCGTTTTTGGACATGGGCATCGAAGGTTTCTTGATTGCACACCATAAGGCTTCTGACTGTCCTCGTATAGGTTTTGACCTATTAAGATAATATTTCAGAGCTCTGACAGGGCAAAGAACTCTTTCTAGCTCGTTACCCACCATGTTGGAAAGGCTAGGGATTTCAAACGATCTAGGCCAAGGACGTGAAGGAAGTTCATTCTTAGCTAAGAATCCGAGCTGTAAAGAACATGTTGCAGATTCGGATGTGAACCCAATGTTCTTGCTGAAGGCGTGAACCTCACTAACTCTTTTAGCTGTTGCAAGGCAGACGAGGAAAAGAGTCTTGAGGGTAAGGTCCTTGAAGGAAGCTGACTGGAGAGGTTCGAACCTAGTGGACATAAGGAACCTTAAGACTACGTCTAGATTCCAGCCTGGAGTGGATAACCGACGTTCTTTAGAAGTCTCGAAAGACTTGAGAATGTCTTGAAGGTCCTTGTTGGAAGAAAGGTCCAAACCTCTGTGGCGGAGAACTGAGGCCAACATACTCCTGTACCCTTTAATCGTAGGAGCCGAAAGGGATCTCTCATTCCTTAGATGTAATAGGAAGTCAGCTATTTGGGTTACAGAGGTATTGGTAGAGGAAACTGCATTGGCTCTACACCAGCTTCGGAAGACTTCCCACTTGGATTGGTAGACTCTACGAGTGGATACCCTCCTTGCTCTGGCAATCGCTCTGGCTGCCTCCTTCGAAAAGCCTCTAGCTCTAGCAAATCTTTCGACAGTCTGAAGGCAGTCAGACGAAGAGCGTGGAGGTTTGGGTGTACCTTGTCTACATGAGGTTGACGTAGAAGGTCCACTCTTAGAGGGAGAGTCCTGGGAACGTCGACCAGCCATTGAAGTACCTCTGTGAACCATTCTCTTGCAGGCCAAAGGGGAGCAACCAGCGTCAGCCGTGTCCCTTCGTGCGAGATGATCTTCTGAATGACCCTGTTGATGATCTTGAACGGAGGGAATGCGTAAAGGTCGAGATGGGACCAATTCAGCAGAAAAGCATCCACATGAACTGCTGCTGGGTCTGGAACTGGGGAACAGTACAAAGGAAGCCTTTTGGTCATGGAGGTGGCAAACAGATCTATCGTAGGTTGACCCCACAAGGTCCAAAGTCTGTTGCACACGCTCTTGTGAAGGATCAATTCCTTGGGGATGACTTGATCTTTTCTGCTTAGGCAATCTGCTGAGACGTTCATGCTGCCCTGAATGAACCTCGTTACTAGAGTGAGGTTTAGACTTCTTGACCAAATAGGAGGTCCCTTGCTATCTCGTACAGGTTCCTCGAATGGGTCCCTCCCTGCTTGGAGATGTAAGCTAAGGCTGTGGTGTTATCTGAGTTCACCTCCACCACCTTGCCTAGCAGGAGGGACTTGAAGTTCATTAGGGCCAAATGAACTGCCAGCAGCTCTTTGCAGTTGATGTGGAGTGTTTCCTGCTCCCTGTTCCAAGTTCCCGAGCATTCCTGTCCGTTCAGGGTCGCGCCCCAGCCCGAGTCTGATGCATCCGAGAAGAGATGAAGATTGGGGGTCTGAATCGCTAACGATAGGCCCTCCTTGCGAAGGAGGTTGGTCTTCCACCACAAGAGAGTGGTCTTCATCTCTTTGGTGACAGGTATAGAGACTGCTTCGAGCGTCAAATCCTTGTCCCAATGAGCTGCTAGATGGAATTGAAGAGGGCGGAGGTGGAGTCTCCCTAACTCGACAAACAGGGCTAACGATGACAGGGTCCCTGTTAGGCTCATCCACTGTCTCACCGAGCAACTGCTCCTCTTCAGCATGCTCAGAATGCATTCTAGGGCTTGGCTTATTCTTGGGGCCGATGGAAAAGCCCGAAAATCCCGACTCCGAATCTCCATTCCCAGGTAAACAATGGATTGAGAGGGAATGAGCTGGGACTTTTCCAAGTTGACTAATAGACCCAGTTCCTTGGTCAAGTCTAAAGTCCATTTGAGACTCTCCAGACAGCGACGACTCGTGGGGGCTCTCAACAGCCAGTCGTCTAAATAAAGGGAGGCTCTGATGTTCGATAAGTGGAGGAATTTTGCAATATTCCTCATCAGAAGCGTAAACACCATAGGAGCTGTGCTTAGGCCAAAACACAGGGCTTGGAATTGGTACACAACCTTTCCAAAAACGAATCTCAGGAAAGGTTGGGAGTCTGGATGAATAGGGACGTGAAAGTATGCGTCTTTCAGATCCAACGAGACCATCCAGTCCTCCTGCCTGACCGCTGCTAGGACCGACTTCGTCGTCCCCATAGTGAACGTCTGCTTGGTGACATAAGCATTGAGAGCGCTGACGTCCAGCACCGGTCTCCAACCTCCTGTCTTCTTGGCCACCAGAAAGAGACGGTTGTAGAAGCCCGGGGATTGATGGTCCCGGACTATAACCACTGCCTTCTTCTATAACAAGAGCGACACCTCCTGGTGTAACGCTAGCCTCTTGTCCTTTTCCTTGTAGTTGGGAGAGAGGTTGATGGGAGAAGTGGTCAAAGGGGGTTTGTGGCAGAAAGGTATCCTGTAACCCTCCCTCAGCCACCTGACAGACTGGGCGTCTGCACCTCTTCTTCCCAAGCTTGCCAGAAGGTCTTGAGTCTGGCTCCTACTGCTGTCTGGAGAGGAGGAGAGTCAGTGTTTGCCTTAGAAGTCTTGGGACCTTTCCTAGACCTGCTCCTGGAAGAGTCTGGACGGGTGCTTCCTCGGCTGGGGGCTCTGCCACGAATGGGCGGAATAAACCTCGTAGCAGGAGTATCAGCCACTGGGGTGCGGTAGGTCCTGGGAACTGAGGGCGTAACCTTAGCCTTACGAGCTGAAGAGGCCACAAGATCATGAGTGTCTTTTTGGATCAAGGCCGCAGACAAATCCTTGATAAGCTCTTCGGGGAACAAGAACTTAGACAGCGGAGCAAAAAGGAGTTGGGACCTTTGACAAGGTGTGATGCTAGAAGAAAGAAAAGAGCAAAGTTGCTCCCTTTTCTTAAGAACTCCTGACACAAACATTGAAGCAAGCTCGCCAGATCCATCCCGAATAGCTTTATCCATGCAGGACATTAAAAGCATGGCCGAGTCCTTGTCCGCAGGCGAGGTCTTCTTGCTCAGGGCCCCCAGGCACCAGTCTAGGAAATTGAACATCTCAAAGGCACGAAAAACACCCTTAAGGAAGTGGTCTGAATCGGAGAAGGTCCAACAAACTTTAGAGCGCCTCATTGCTGATCTACGAGGAGAGTCGACCAAACTCGAGAAGTCAGCCTGGGCAGAGGCAGGGACTCCCAAGCCTGGTTCCTCTCCTGTGGCATACCATACACCCGCCTTAGAAGTGAGCTTAGTAGGTGGGAACATAAAGGAAGTCTTCCCTAGCTGCTGCTTAGACTGCAACCACTCCTCTAATATCCTTAAAGCTCTCTTAGATGACCTAGCAAAGACGAGCTTAGTATAAGTCGACTTAGCAGGTTGCATGCCCAGCGAAAACTCAGATGGAGGAGAGCGAGGGGTAGCAGAAATAAAATGGTCTGGGTATACCTCTCTGAAAAGAGCCAGGACCTTACGGAAGTCAATGGATAAAGGAGAAGACTTGGGTTCCTCCACGTCTGATGAGGGGTCCAGGTGCGCAGCTTCCTCATCAGAAACCTCATCACCAGAGTGTAGCGAAGTGAAAGGCAATGGAACAGTGGTATGCTGAACAGCAGAAGCTGAACAAGCGGGTGCATCAACGCCTGTGGTTTCATCCTCAAGTCCCTGTTGCTGAGTAAAAACCTGAGGTTCAGGCTGCAAAGACTGGTCAAGAAGAGAAGAGGAAGGTAGGCGCATGGGTTGAGGTGGCTGACTCCTAGCATGAGTGTCTTGCCTCAAGAGTTGCGCTTGCTCTAAGGGTGGCGGATGCGCAGTAGCAAGTTCCTGAGGAACGAGTTGAGGTTCCTGAGGTGTGAGCTGCGAGAGTTGAGGTAGCGGCTGCGCAGAACGCAGTTCTTGTCTCGCGAGTTGAGGTTCCTGAGGTGCTAGCCTGAGGAGTTGAGGCTCTCGCCTTGAGGAGGGTTGAGGTCGCTGCAGCGAGAGCTGAGGTGGCTGCCTCATAGATGGAAGAGGTTGTCGTACCTCAAGAGATTGCTGCCTCGCTGGTGGAACTGCAAGCGGAAGCGGAGGAAGAAAGGCGTAAGACTCCTGCTCCCATTGCTGAGGTTGCCTTAAGGAAGGCGGAGGTTGCTGCACACCGCTGGTAACTGGCAACTCAGTACGCGGTAAGGTATCCTGAGGAACCTCAACATCGTACGCCTGGCAGACTGGACTGCGGCGAGGCGGAGCGATCGCAGGAGGAGGAGTAACCTTCTCAGCCTGACACTCGCGCATTAAGACCGCAAGCTATGACTGCATGGACTGCAACAAAGTCATCTTGGGGTCGACAGACGCTAAGGTCTGCTGAGGTAAAGCCTGAACAGAAGATGAGGTCTGTTGCGGCAACACCTTACCTCTCTTAGGAGGTGTGCAGTCACCTGATGACAGCGGAGAGTCAGAGCTAAGCCAATGACTGCAACCAGGTTGTAGAGCTCTTGAGGTCTGGACTTTGCGTTTGAGAGGTCTTGAGACCTGAGTCCAACGTTTCCTCCCTGACACTTCTTCTGCAGACGAGTAAAAGACGGGCTCAATCGTCTGCGGGTGGGAGTGACGGTCTCTGTTAGACACGCCCGCAACCACCGAGGATACTTCTGTGCGCCGATCAAGGCCTGCCGAACCCTTTTGCCCTTCGACATTGCTTCTCCCCTGGGCTTGGGAGCTTGCAAGAGGTCCCGGACTGGGAGGACGACTGGCACGCACAGAAGTACCCTCACGCACCACACTGACACTGACACTAGCACTTGGCACTGCACTGACACTAGTACTCGGCACAACACTGGCACTATCACCTCCCACTGCACTTTTGACCTTAAGTTCTTTGACTTCTGCCATAAGAGACTTATGGTCACTAACCACCGATTCCACTTTGTCTCCTAAGGCCTGAATGGCACGCAAAACAACGGACATATCAGGTTGAGCACAAATAGAAGGTTCGGGGGTAGCCACTACAGGGGGAGGAAAAGGTTGAGGATCGTGTGGTGAGGAAAAAAGTGAAGAGCGAGAAGAACTCCTCCTAACCCTCTCTCTCTCTAACTTGGTTGAATATTTTAGGAATCGCACAAATTCAAGTTCCGAAAGTCCGGCGCATTCCTCACATCGATCTTCCAACTGACAGGGTCTTTCCCTACAGTCAGAACAAGCGGTGTGAGGATCAACCGAGGCCTTCAGAACACGCCTATTACAAGACCTACATCGTCTATGGGGTGGGGCTTGTGAAAGGTCAGACATCTTGAATCAAAGAGTTAGTCAAGGGGGATTCCAAATCAAGCAAAAAGATCGTTAACCATTAATCAAAAAACCAAATAAGAGCTATCTAAGCTAATTATGAAGGTCTCCAGTATAGCGAAAGCTGAAATCTTGAAGAAATACTTCACCAAAAGCCGTGAACAATACTTCAAAATCATAAGCGTATCCCAGAACGTCTTGCCGGAAGCACGACAGAGGAAAAAGTGAGGTGGTGTCAACAACAAGTACTGCAGTACCTGGCCACAGGTGGCGCTGGTGAGTACACCCCCTTCTAGTATAGTGATAGCTGGCGTATCCCTCCCGTAGAATTCTGTCGGGCAACGGAGTTGACAGCTACATGATTATCGGGTAAGTTTAATATTGAAAAAATGTAACACACCAACTTAAGAACAAAAGAACAAACATCTCAACAAAAGTTACAATATTTATTTACACACAAAAAAATAAAGGTAATGGTTGGTAACGATGATAACCAAAATAAATTAATGTACAAATCAAGTGAAAACCAACCTTAACATCTTTAAAATATCACCTACAACTAAATTGAACCCTGAGATAAGAAATGGGAAATTTTAAATATGACACTTCAGGCAGGTACCCTCCAAATTACTGGCCAGAAAAAACTAACCTAATAAACTAAGTTAGGTAAAAGGAAGAAAGAGAAAATAAATGGGAAACTTAATATTATTCCTACCTAACACAGACAAACCAACCTAAATGTTGAACTTAACCTAAGTTAATAAACAAGGAATTACAAAAAAGTAATCTTACAAATTGATGCAAAGGAATAACCACAAAAGGCTTAGTGGATTGCCTCATCAGGCCATACAAGGTCCAGAGGACCGTACTGCAAACAGGGACGTGCACATCTCCAGGTACTCAGCGATCCACGATCGTCGTAAATAGCTATAAAAATATCTCATACCTGTTGAAAGCCGCCCTACTTGTCTCCACGAGTTCCAAGAACTACTGACACTGATGAGCAGTTCAACTGGGTCAAGCCGCATTACCTGCAGGCAATCCAAAATACCACGGGAACACTAAGGGTGGTAGCCTTCGAGAATCCGGGACGTCAACGGGTCTCGCACGCCACAAACTGCACCGTTCTCAGTAGATAGGGGCCAACTTGTTCGAAATTCTTCCGACGAACGAGGGAAGGGGCGTGGCTGATGAATGCTGTGGGTGACAAACACCAGCGACCACACACAAGGCAGTGAAGGTATAAAGAAGCCGTGATCCCAAAACTCCAGAAGTGTTCAAAAATTAAGTGGGAAAGCGTCAGGCTGTGAGGAGGAACTCGAACTAACCCTGTCACGTATCACAACCCTTACGATCATACCTTCCACTCGAATCAACACAGCTCATAGGAGAGAAAAACAACGATCGTTAATAAGGCACTTCAGTGGTTCACTAATACCGGGGGAGAAGGTTATAAATAAAGCAAAACTGTGAAGTCATATGACTCCCATACAGAGTTCACCAAACTAAGAAAAAGCTTAAATATAGGAAAAGCGACGCTCGCTTATAAATAAACTTAAAACTAAAAAAAGATAAAAAAAGTTGGACAAGTAATAACAACTTATAATTGAATTACAATGAATTTACTTTAATCTAATACCTCTCTCCCACAATTTTTTTTTATCAAATAGAGTAAAAGAAAATTTTATACAACCTATAGAATCAATTATATCTTAAAATAGCATCAATCTTAAAATTAAAGATAACCTTAATGTAAACTTGCATGGGATTATCTAATAAAGCACACACAATTTTGCCTTACTCATCCTGAAATAAAAAGGTCAGCATTACATATACCTCAATTAAACATACCAATATATAAACAGTCTAATTAAATACAAAGCCTGGAAATAAAAAAAGAATTAATTGAACATAATTCTAAAGCCAAGAACAAAATGTACTAAAGCACAGAAAATTACAAAGTTCTGAAATTCCAAAGGTTCTTGCTAAAAATTTAAGTCATAACAAATGGCACAAAGAGCTACCTATAAGCTAATAAGAAACTATGACTAATATAGAACTGAAAATTTCTTACAGCTATGTAACACTTAAACTAAAAATAACGCTGGCCAAAAAAAAAAAAAAAAAATATCAAATAAATAAACGAAACAACCGAACTACGTTGGAACAAACCATAAAGTTAGCACTTGCTTTTACTCTAAATGAACACAAAGAGAAACGAGCAGGGCGAAAGAGGCAGGGAAAGACCAATAAAAATAAACACTTTACATCCTAGACAAGTTGTCCGGGATCTTATTATCAGATCCTTGAATATGTTTAATTACCAAGTTAAGCTCTTGCAGTTGCAAGGCCCGAAGTAAATTCCTTTGGTTAGACCCTTTCATCCGTTCAATAAACACTAATGGATTATGATCCGTCCATACCCCTACTGGAAAAGAAAAATTAGTTAAATATAGTTTAAAATGAGATATGGTACGGATCAGGGCGAGAGCCTCTTTCTCAATAGTTGAATACTTACGCTCTGCCGTTGAAACCTTTTTGTTATAATAGGATATTTGGTACATCTCCTTGTCCTCACCCTTTTGAAAGAGAACGCCTCCAATGCCTACACGACAAGCGTCAACAGCAATTATAAAGGGAGCTTGAAATTCGGAGAAATCAAAATAGGTTTACAAATAAGGATAGTCTTAATTTAATGAATGCTTCTTCACACTTGCTAGTCCAAATAGATTTCTTATTTTTTTGCAAAAGATCATTCAAGGGACGAGCAATGTCAGAAAAGTTCCTAACGAACCTTTTATAATAGCCCATCATACCTAGCACCTTTTGAACTTCTCGGACATTGCACGGTCTCTTTAGATTAGTTACAGCCTCGATATTAGCCTGCTTCAGGGGTATATGACCCAGACCAACCTCATGACCCAGATACACAACTTTAGCCTTACCAAATTCGCATTTAGCGAGGTTAATGACTAAACCCGCAGCACGGAGAGCTTCAAAAACATTATGTAACCTGAGTAAATGAGTTTTCCAATCACTTCCGTGGACAAAAAGATCATCGATGTAAATCTCAGTACTTTCCAATCCACAGACCGCACGGTTCATTAATCTTTGAAAAATACAAGTAGCATTCCTCATCCGAAAAGGCATGACCTTGCATTCATACAAGCCGAGTGGGGTGACAAATGCTGAAATTTCTCTTGCTCGATCCGACAAAGAAACTTGCCAGTAGCCCTTGAGCAAATCCAATTTTGTAATATACTTTGCTGAACCAATGCGGTCTATGCAGTTGTCAATTCTAGGAAGAGGAAAGGAATAATTTTTAGTATTCGTAATAACTTTACGATATTCCACACACATCCAATACTGTCCATTGGATTTCTTCACCAATACTATAGGGGAGCTCCAATGACTAACAGAAGGTTGTATTAAATCATGCTTCAACATATATTCTATTTCCTTATTGACTATATCCATTTTAGTGGGCTTTAGTCTATAAGGGTTTTGTTTAATTGGTGAAGCTTCTACTACCACATCAAGTTCAATTAAACTAGTCAATCCGGGAGAGTCTAACCAAATCTGAAAAAGAATGAATTAAACCTTCCATTTACCTTCTTTGATTTAGATCAAGATGCTTCAGATGCTCATCTAACCCATCCAAACATTGAACATTCTTGGATAGAGCATCTGAAGGTACTTGATTAATCATTTCCTCAGACCCATCAGGAAGCATCTCTGCCACCAAAGAAACTGATTCATACCCGGTTTCCAAAGGATCAGATCTACTAGAGACGTAATGTTTCAGTCTGTTAATGTGAAAAATTTGACACTTTCGTTTGGTCCCGAGAGCTTCTATTTCATAATTAAGATCGGATAACTTCCTCAACACCTTCCAAGCCCTCTTATACCTTGATTCAAGGAATTTATCCAAGTCAGTACCCAACACCAAAACTAATTCCCCAGGCTCAAGCGATCGTGCTCGAATTTTCTTGTCATAATCAATCTTCATAGTAGCCTGAGAGCTAGCTAAATTTTCTCTAGCAAACTTCCTGGCGCTAGAAAGTTTTCCTCTAAGATTATCAAGAAATTCACCCACATTTGTCTCCTTTATTTGATCAGATTCCAAAACTTCATATGAAATTTCTAAAGGGCCCCGTATTTTATGTCCAAAGACTAATACAAAAGGAGCCACAACGGTGAATGAATTTGGATGACTTCTAAGAGCAAAGAGAGCAAAAGGAAGACCCTTATCTGCACATTTACTTCGAAATTTCTTACTAGTAAAATTAGTTCCACAATCAGTTTGTATCCTACGAGAGATTCCATACCTCGAAAAGAAAATTACCAACTGGTCAAATACAGCCTTAGATGTGATTTTCTTCATGGGAATGGCTTCTGGAAATCGTGATGCCCAATCCATCACAGTCCGTAAATAGATAAAACCTACTTTAGTTTTAGGCAGAGGGCCTACTATATCAACTACTAGCTCATTAAATGGCTCGCCAATAGCTGGTATGGGATGTAAAGGTGCTTTTACAATTGTCTGATTAGGTTTACCTACCACTTGGCACATTGGACATTCTTTCACATATTGTTTTACTGATGATTTCATTCCTGGCCACCAAAAACATTTAGCCAACCTACGGAACGTCTTCCAGACACCAAAATGACCAGAGAATGAGTCATCATGAGATAACTTTAATATTTGTCTCTTAATATTATCTCTGAAATTGAGAAGGCACCACTATTTGCTCAATATGGGACATTTGGGGATCATTAGCCACCAGGGGACGACTCACCCTATATAATAGGCCCCTTTTTCACCCAGAATCGACGCTTTGTCAAGTCAGAAGTATCACCCAAATTAAAATTAATCTCTCTTTTATGGGCTTCAATAAAAGCTGCTCGATCCCAATCGAGAATTACATTATCACTACTTACTACACTACTTACTACTGACCCGGGTCTTCCTACATCTACGTCTACCTCTAAACTACTCAAATTTAACTCTTCATCATTATTTAATAGTTCTGCAGCTCTTGCTGCAGCTCTAGTGGTAACCGCCACTGGACACTTATGGATTGACAATATTGGAAATAATTCCTGGCCCTCATTATTAATCATATCATTTCCTAATATGCCATCAATACCAGCTATAGGAAGACTCTCGACAACGGCCAACTCAATCTTTCCATAATACCCAGGGAATGACAACATTACCTCTGTTAAAGAAGCCAAAACTATTGTGTTCGGGAAACCTCCCAGAACAATAAAGTTCCCTGAATACTTCACCAAACCTTTCAAACTGCTTTCCAGCACTAACGACCGAGCAGACCCTGTGTCTCTCAAAAACTAAACATCAATAATGACAGAATTATATATTAATTTACCAAGCCATATGTATTTATCATATTTTAATCATTCTTGTGGATTATTATTTCCATCTCCGGGCGTACAATTACCACCACTACCACTACAAATTACGGGTAATTTTACGTCAGGAGATGTACTTGGCATTAAAGCCACAGGATTATTTCTTTGAAGATAATCTGTTCTTGCGTGACACTGAGATTGGAAATGACTGGGTTTATTACACCAGAAATAAGTCTTCATATTAATATTTCTCGTTCCAAAATTACCTCCATTGGAAAATACACGAGTACCAGGTTTACTCGTGAATTTTCCATTCTTACTAGCAGGGAAATCATTCTGAACCACAGAATTCTTAGGCTTATTTTATCACCTCTTATTCCTTTATGAAAATTTGCTGACTCTACTACATTATTACCGATATCCTTGCTGGTGAAATTGCCTGAACCTTTTCAATGGGTCTAGACAAATTCGTCAGCACTTGAGCATCCTTACCTAAATTAGTGACCTTTACTTCTTCCAAAGAAATTTTTAGTTCTTTGGAGCAAAATTTCTTAAACTCTTCCAAAAGCATGAGTTCTGTCAAGGAAGAAAATTGACAGCTTGACGACTTTTCAACCAGTTGTCAAACTGTTCCTCCTTGAACCTGGCAAATTCTACATACGATAAGGAAGGATGTTTATTAAAATTCCTGAACTTTAACCTGTGTGCCTCAGGCATAGGCATTAAAAATTAGTGCCTTTACCTTGTGATAATCCCTGGCTATCCCTTCCTCTAATACATTATATACCCAGATTGCCTTGCCTACCAATTTACACTGAATCAGCACTGTCCACATCTCTGGTGGCCAAGACAACCGTACAGACACCCTTTCTAAGGCCTTGAAGAATTCTGGAACATTTCTTTCATCAAAAATGGGGACCAATTTTAATGCAGCCCCAATATTAAACCTATTGGGCTGACTACCTCATGAAGTACTAAATTGGTTAGGAGCCCCCTGTAACCTAGCCATTTCCAAATTAAGGTTGGCCATCTCTATCTCATGCCTCCTCACCCTCTCGTTCTTCACATGTTCCAATTTCAACAACTTTATCCTTTTACAAATTAAGTCATATTCCTGAATTTCCTTTGAATCAGAATTTACAGGAACTGTAGGAGCTGCTGGCCCTAAACTCTCTTCAGTCAAGAAAGGGTTTGTGGTTATATTTCCCCTTGGCAGCAAATTGGCCGGACCTTCATCAAATAACGAAAAACCAGCACCACCACTAATGTCATTATCATCTGCAACTGCCCTATCATCATTTCCTAATTCACTACCTCTATCACTAATATTTTCCCCAACTAACCCTTCAGCCTCAGCCAAACCTTGCAAAACACTGTTCTTTACATTTATTAGTAACTCCCTCTTTGTATCCATTATTTTGAACGGAATACCAAACCATCTAACACAACTTACTAGATATTCCTTACCTAGTATTGGTAAATGACTAATACTGTCGGCAGACCCTAAGAACTCTGCAGGACTAAACGATACCGGCATCAGTGACCTCAGATGTCAGGAAGCCAGAAAACCTCAAATAAATCAATCAATCAAATATGTATATTGTTTACAAACTATTCTCTTGGTGTTATATAGGGTTTTCGTGTTCATGTTTCAGGAAATAGTACTCTTTCGCACCATTTTATGATGGATTGCGCATGTGTGTTGGATGTGTATATATATATATATATATATATATATATATATATATATATATATATATATATATATATATATATATATATATATATATATATATATATATATATATATATATATATATATATATGTACACAGTGATACCTCTACATACGATCTTAATTAGTTCCAGAAACTGCTTCGTATGCTAAAACGATCGTATATTAGAGCAAATATTCCCATAAGAATACACGCTAATTTGTTTAATTCGTTTCTCAGCCTAAAAACCCATAATAACTCCTTAATAAATGGCTACACATAATTACACATAACATTAGGAATATCCTAGAAAGAATAATAATAAAGAAGTATTAAATAAAAAAGGGGTTTTTATTAACACTTTACCTTAGCGACAGGCCAGCGCAGGTGTAGGGACTGCTACACAGGAGGAGACGGAAGATCAGCGAGGAGGTAGGGACGGCGACTACGATAGCGTACGATAACTTACACTGACTTATACTACGTGAACTTTAACTTGACCTAGCTTTTTTTTTTTTTTTTTTTTATAATTTTTTTTCACATTTTTTTTCTTTTCTTATTTTTAATTTTCATCACTTTCACTCGATTTGGTCTTCCTTTTCTTTGCTTCACTTTCTTTCTTTTCATCATGATCACTAGACCATTTTATAGTTTTATTAAAGAAACTATTGAGTGAAAGTTGCTTGGCATGGCTTTTGAGGATTTTTCTGAAATGAGTTAAGCAAACACCATCGAAATGCGCAACTACACGGCAAACCTGAAGTTTCTGTGGGTGATGCTTGTCGATGAACTCAACCACGTGTTAATGATATGCCAACATCCTCGGTGGTGAGCTCTTCATGATGCTCATCGACGAGTTCGGTGATGTCATCTTCATCCACCTCCAGACCCATGGACTTGCCCAGGGATACAATCTCTTCGACGTCTTCATCGGCAGCAATCACAGGTTCATTCTCGGGGCCAAAACCTTCGAAATCTCTGGGAGCAACAGCATCAGGCCAAAGCTTCTTCCAAGCGGAATTCAGGGTCCGACGAGTTACTCCCTACCAAGCCTGATCTATGATCTTTAAGCAGTGCACGATATTAATGTGGCTCCCCCAAAACTCACGCAAAGTTAAGTTGGTGCTCTGCGTGACATTAAAGCACTGCTTAAATAAGTGCTTGGTGTAGAGCTTCTTAAAACTAGAGATGACTTGCTGGTCCATGGGCTGGAGGATGGGGTGGTATTCGGTGGAAGATACAACACTTTTATAAATTTGTATTCGTCGATGATATCATCTTCGAGTCCGAGGGGGGGGTGAGCGGGTGCATTGTCTAAACAAAGCAAGCACTTCAAAGGCAAATTCCTCTCCTTAAGGTACTTCTTGACAGCAGGGCCGAAAACTACGTTCACCCATTCCACAAAGATATGCCTAGTAACCCAAGCCTTAGAATTAGAACCCCATAGAACATGTAGCAGGTCTTTATTAATTCTATGTGCTTTAAATACCCTAGGGTTTTTGGAATGGTAAACTAATAAAGGCTTAATTTTGCAGTCCCCGCTGGCGTTGGGACAAAGTGCAAGAGTCAACCGATCCTTCATTGGCTTATGTCCAGGGATTTTCTTCTCTTCGGCTGTAATGTACGTTCGACTAGGCATCTTTTTCCAAAACAGACTGGTTCCATCACAGTTGAACACCTGCTGCTCTACGTAGCCTTCCTCCGCCACGATGCTTTCGACCTTTTTAACAAAGTCTTTAGCAGCCTTGGTGTCCAAACTCGAAGCTTCTCCATGTCGAACAACTGAATGAATCCCGGTCCGTTTCCTAAATGTCTTGAACCAACCTCGAGACGCCTTGAATTCCTCCGTCGTAGGATCGGCTGAACTCTCCCCCGCGTCACCCCTAGAGCCTGCCTCCTTCTAGTCACCGTAGATAGCGCTGGCCTTCTCACAAATGATCGTTTCAGTGATCGTATCGCCAACAATCTACTTGTCCTTGATCCATATTAACTAAAGGTGTTCCAATTCTTCAAGGGGAGGGCTACGACGTTTGGAAATAATCGTGATTCCCTTAAAAGGTTTCACTGCTTTAATGGCTGCTTTCTCTTTTAGGATCGTCAAGATCGCAGACATAT
The DNA here is from genome assembly GCF_036898095.1 of Palaemon carinicauda. Classification (NCBI taxonomy): domain Eukaryota; kingdom Metazoa; phylum Arthropoda; class Malacostraca; order Decapoda; family Palaemonidae; genus Palaemon; species Palaemon carinicauda. The sequence continues at coordinate 41,259,146 of NC_090745.1, forward strand.
TCCAGACATATTGTTTAGCCAGATCGCTAACATGCATACCTTGCTCATACATTTCTATTATTTCTTGCTTTAATTCTAATGAAAGCATTGACATCTTCCTTTTCTCACCACAACTACTACTTCCTGAACCGAAACTAAGCTTTTTAGGACCCATGATTACGAAACACAGAAAACAACACGTGAAAAGGAAGATAAAGAACACTGTTAATAACGGAGCGAATAAAAAACAACCACACGATGCGCACCAGATGAGAGGACTGATCAAGGCGACACTCGATTGGCATCCCTCCGATGTGCTGCCGTCTAGCGGCGTCAACAACAAACCACGGTTGACGCTTGTGAGAAAATTCCACGTGTACGCGTATTATTTACTTCGTATGTTGGAGCAACACATCAGGTGTCGAGACAGAAATTTGGTCGAATTTTACTTCGGATATTGGAAATTTCGTATGTTAGGACATTCGTATGTAGAGGTTCCACTATATATATATATATATATATATATATATATATATATATATATATATATATATATATATATATATATATATATATATATATATATATATATATATATATATATACATATATAAATATATATTCAGTGAATCCATATATATATATATATATACAGTGAATCCTCGTTTATCGCGGTAGATAGGTTCCAGACCCGGCCGCGATAGGTGGAAATCCGCGAAGTAGTGACACCATATTTACCTATTTATTCAACATGTATATTCAGACTTTTAAAACCTTCCCTTGTACGTAGTACTGTTAACAAACTACCCTTTAATGTACAGAACACTTAATGCATGTACTACAGTACCCTAAACTAAAACAGGCACAAATATTAATGGCGATTTTATATCATGCGTTTCCTAAACATGCTAAAAAGCACGATAAAAAATGGCAACCAATGTTTTGTTTACGTCAATCGCTGATCATAATGAAGAAACAAACTGGAGGTAGAGCTTTGCTTATTACCCAGACATATTTCCCATACTTTTCCCTTAGAACTACATCACATCTTCCTACTTTAGATATATATATATATATATATATATATATATATATATATATATATATATATATATATATATATATATATATATATATATATATATATATATATATATATATATATATATATACATAAATACATGCATATATATATATATATATATATATATATATATATATATGGGTTATGGAAAAAATCCGCGAAGTGGTGAATCCGCGATGGTCGAACCGCCAAGTAGCGAGGGTTCACTGTATACATATATATATATATATATATATATATATATATATATATATATATATATATATATATATATATATATATATATATATATATATATATATATATATGTATATATATATATAAATATATATATATATATATATATATATATATATATATATATATATATATATATATATATATATATATATATATATATATATATATACTCACACACACACACATATATATATATATATATATATATATATATATATATATATATATATATATATATATATATATATATATCTATATATATATATATATATATATATATATAAATATATATATATATATATATATATATATACAGAGAGAGAGAGAGAGAGAGAGAGAGAGAGAGAGAGAGAGAGAGAGAGAGAGAGAGAGAGAGAGAGAGAGAGAGAGAGAGAGAGAGAGAGAGCATTTACTAGGAAATAGACCGTATCAATTCCTGGTTTACCGTAAAATTTTCTCAAACATTTGTATCATCAGATATACTTATTCAGAGAGAGAGAGAGAGAGAGAGAGAGAGAGAGAGAGAGAGAGAGAGAGAGAGAGAGAGAGAGTTGTGATATGCTGATTGACGAATCACATAATTTCGTGACTTTTTTTTTTACCATATGAATGACAATGTTGTAAGCATGTGTTTATCGCAATAACAAAATATGTTTATTTGATGAAATAAGTCATGCTTGCATATGATGAAATTATAGTTTATCTGATATTTTTATCATAGAGTGAGATAGTATATTATTACACAGATAACCTAAAAAAGAAACCGCTTATTTAATTTTCTTATTATTATTAAGTACATTTAGTATCGTAATTAGAAATTTAAGGTTTGTATAAAACATGTATGACATTGGATACAAGAAATTTGCAAATAAAGGAGAAAATTTGGAAACCTGCAGGCACTGACTGCCTACATCACTAGCATACAATATCAAAGCTGGTTACAGTAGGTGAGACTACCTCCTCCGGCTATAAGATATGGAGAGGGAATTCAAATACATAATGTGAGTACCCGAATTTATGGAAATACCTGAAAACCTTGATATTCCATCACAATTTTGTGTCTATATGGGAGATGTTATTTTAGAAACTCTCTGTCATGTAAGGTTTGATTATTGTGGGACAACATAAATTGACTTTCAACATGAATCGTGCATTTCTGGATACCGTTATGTCACTTTCTACATTTGTACAGTCTTAAAAAGTTGGTCTTGACACTTTATCAAGATTTACTTAGTATAGTGTCAAGACTAACTTTTAGAAACCGTTTAGGCGATCGTCAAAGTTGATACTGTACAGTAAAATATGAAATTTTGAATTGATCATCATTGGTATTTTGTAGATAACGGTGTGTCTAATTGTACTTGGTATGTACTAGCCACCTGGCTAGCAAAGTGGTAACGTGTTCACCTAGCATTCTCATAATGGCAGATCGAACCTATTCAGGATCGTGAGTTTAAGCTGTTTACTGGGGAGGCTACTGCTGTGGTTGGGCACCACAGTATTTGTTGGGCTTGCCCGGCACACGTTCTGGTAATCATCTATTCTGATGGAGCTGGAACTGAATCCCGGCACCTTTAACCTTTATAGTAATGATATCTTGAATGAGTAGATATTATCCTATTTACAGAATTTTACTTCTGAACAGAAATTTCTTATAATCCTTCTCTATATCCTTTGAAGTTGTTCTGTTCAATATATAGGATGAATTATGTCTTTAAACAATGCTTATTAAACACCTGATACAAATGCTATAAGATAATGATATTTTATAAATTTTAACATGTAATACTCTGGTATTTAAACGAAACAGTATTATACTAAGATATTCTGAAACGTGTGGATGGACACAAGCTCACAGTTTTGTCAGAGCAATAGTGGAACAGGTTAAAGGCTGATTTTGCTTCAAATCGTGCACTTTGTGACATAAGCACGAAACTTGGCACGATTGTTGCTTATAGGTCACATTTTCAGAAAAATGTGCAAGCCACGAAAAAATTCAATATGGTTGCACTTTTTTTGAGACGGCTACCAGACGTGTCCCTGTTTTGTAGTTTTGCTAAAAATAAAACAGTGCAAATTATGATATGAACATGAAATTTGGAAATAATGTTCTGTGTAGGTTATGTTATCAGCTAAAAGTGCAAGCCTCCCCAAAAAATTGAATTTGGTGGCCCTTTTTCAAGTTGGTCTCTAAAAAATCCCCGATAGTGGTCTTGCTCTGGAGTCAAAGTACAAAATATGAATTAAAAAAAACATTTTTTGTTTGTTGCCATTATAATACTGAATGACTTGCACAAAAACAATGATTGTACAATTAGCCAATCTGGCACGATGAAAAGCTATTTTTGACTGAGGATAATCTTGTGAAACCCTAACATTCTAATGTTTTTCGGGGAAATTTCCCATATCTTTCCTAAGCTCCAAGAGTAGTTTCTTGCTGATGGATCCTTCCATCAAATAGTCCCAAATGATTAGACATGATTTTCCAGCATGTTCATAGGCTTTCAGAGAAAAATAAGTGAATAGAAATAGTGCTATTGCTTAACAGTGAAAAATAACTTGGTCAATTCTATGATATCGACAAAAGTATCCATTGCTGAGATCTATCTTTTATCCCTGAACTGCTATTCCCCGTCCACCAGTATCCAATTACATAGTTTTAGGTAGACAATGCCCTCTAACACAAAAATGGTTTGCCAGCTCTGCTTTATGAATGGATATGCACCACTGTCCAAGGTGAAGTTTGGTACACCCTATGAATTTGGATTACTTTGTCTCACTAGCATGACTAGGCTCAAAGTTCAGTCACTGTTCCTTGCTTAAAAATCTTATAATTGAAACTGCACAGTGGATTACACCCTATTCTAGCCTTCCATCACTTGCATCGTCCACCACCACATTTGATCTTGCATCCACACTTTGGCAGTTTATGACAGCTTTTATAGATAGGTTCCAATGTAGTTCAGACAACCTTCCATTTGTCACCATCTTTTACCCGTCCCCACTTGGAAGGATATAGAAGTTCTGGCAGACTGCCACCAGATATGATCTGCTTGGAAGGTTTTGTGTTTGGCATGTTCTTTTAGTACTCCTTGCGTTGGTGGGATTAACTTGTATGGCCTCTGCTTTCTGGTGATAAGGACTAACCTAGCATCATCTACTGCAGTGGCTCCACTTGACCTGTCATACATGAGAAAGACAAATTTTTCTAAAGCTCGTAGATCTGACTCCTCAACATCATATGGAAAATCACCTAGTTATGCAAATATAGCAGAGGTTTTATTGCATACATTTCATGTCAGCCATATTGTCTTTTTACCTTTGACATTGAATCCTGATACTATATTGAACCTGGAAAATGCACGAAAGAACAGCCTGGTTTAGTTTTTTTCCTGTTCCAAAGAAGATGCAAACTCATGGATAGAAATACAGGGAGTGTGCTATGCCTTCCAAACATGACCCAGATTTTTTCCATGGACGCCATAAGACTGACGGCTATGACTACAATGTCTGTGCTATTGACTTCAATCAGGAGAGACTTAAATCCATCCCTTGTTACAAATGTGTACAAACATACTCATATTTGCCACTTCATGTGAACAAGGTGCCAATTCCTCCAGGTTAGCATCAGGGTGGATGGAATTTTTCAGAATATTTTCTTCCCTTTTACTATGAGTTGATTTGTTATACTGATTTTACTGACTTCATCAGCAAGGAAATTGAACATTTCTGTTTTGTTGTTACTGTCCCTGAGAAAGCTTTTCTAATTGGTTGGTTTTTGCTCTTTGCCATAACTCTCCTTATGATAGCCTTTACACAGTTTGATCATGCTTCAGACTTCAGACTAGACTGGTGGTAGACATAAAAATTATATTGATCCTCTTCTAATTACTACCGTAGTGTTCCAGTTTTGGCAGACTGTCCTTCTTGGCATCTTCTTCAAAAGTCTTTGGTGTTTTGGTTGGGACTGTATTCACCAGGCAAGAAGCATCCATAGTGAGTGTGTCTGTTTCTGGCATTGTTTCTGGAAGCTCTACCTGGCTTTGCAGGACTTTAATGAGCTCTGACTTACTAGTGATATAGTTTGCCCTGTTTACTGAGTGATGAAAGGAAAGACTCGTTCTCAGGTTTGAAAAACTCAGCTAAATCTCACCTTCAGGATTGGCAGGATATGAAAAGGCGGGAGAAAAGTTTACAATCCTCCTTCAGTAGCTGTGTCTCTGACTTCTCTGTTGGATATTTCTTGTTTTTGAAAAATCCCTTGTTGTTCCGTTTGATTAGCTGGTAGAAATGCTGACTGTCAGTCTTCAGTTTTCCCATGAATGTTTGAAATTGTTCCCTCCCTCTCTCCAGATGTGTTACAACCAGAAGTGCTCTTGAAGGCTCGGCAATATCCTTGGTGTCAAGTGAAATTAAATCTTTAGATTCCTCTGCAAATGGATTCCCCATTTCTTCTATTACACTTGTAAGGCACTGCACCTTTTCAAAGAAAATTATTGCCTAATTTCAGGTTCACATGACAATATGCACTATGGCTTTTCAACAAAGCCACAAAATGAGTACGCATCTGAGGCCATCTTGAAAAATGGACGTCTTATTAAATTTTTTGGAGGGCTAGAACTTTTAATTGATAACATGACCTATACAGAACATTATTGCCAAATTTCATGCTCATATAACAATTTTCTCTGTTTTTTCTTAACAAGAACGTGAAATGATGATGCGTCTGGTGGCCCTCTTGAAAAATGGCCGCCCTATTGAGTTTTTTTGGTGGCTAGCACTTTTATTTCTAAAAATGTGACCTATAAGCAACAATTACGCCAAATTTCATGCCTATATCAGAAAGTGTTATTTTTCACCTGCTCTACTACAAATGAAAATAGTTATGAAAAGACCTGAAATTTATATTAGTAGATTCACTGTAAATCTTGTTGCATGGGGATGGAAATCATTAATTCTCAATTGTTCAAGCCCTCTGTTGTAGAGATATAAGAAATATGATGGTGGAAACGTTGACATGGTTATCTGAATTCAGCACTCCAAAAAATAGCAACTATGGATCATCCTTTCAAGTTCTCTTCTTTTTTTTGTGTATGTGTGTTTCTACTGCCCTTATCTTATTATTAAGAGATGTCAAATAAAATTTGTGATATCTTGCTTAGGTGCTAGAATATGTATGGTTGTAGCACTTAGCTTTGTTAGTAAGGCAGAATCTTGAAGTTTGAGAGAAAAAGACCAAACTTGTCCATACGCAAGGTACTTGCAGGAGTTAACTATTGACCAGAACTATTTTTGAGATT
>NC_090745.1:41278248-41280748 GCF_036898095.1 Palaemon carinicauda
AAATCATAATGCTTATACAAATAGTTTTATAGCGTAGCTTGTAATAATAATAATAATAATAATAATAATAATAATAATAATAATAATAATAATAATAATAATAATGATGATAAGGAAATGATGATTGTGATGATGATGATGATGATGATTATGATTATGATAATGATGAAGAAGATTATCATGATAATAATGATAAAAACTGTTAATACTATAGAGTAACAGGTTCACCTATTGTCTCTAAAGAAACATAATTCATTACTAAAATATTCAGACTTACAGGTTTAGACAATTCACCGACACTAGAGCAAGGGCAAGTCCCAATGGAAGTAACGTCGATCTGGCACATTACAATGGTCTGGAGACTGCATACATGAATACAGTAGATGGCTAGATGAGAATATTGGTGTGGAGGACAATCATGTCCTTGTTGCAACCACCTATTTTTTATTGATTTTCCATTTTAGATCCCTTCTAAATGTATCACTTCGATCAAGCCAGACATATATCTTTAGGTTTGAGCTGGTTACTTGTCATTGCTAGGTGTGAGCCTGCTTGTTTGTCGGTTAAGTGTGAATGTGTATGCTATAAAGAAGGCCTGAGCAAGAAGTCCTACAAATATTCGAGCGTGCATGCACAAAAGATCGCATACTAGTGAATGTGCATTGTTTGTGAACACAATGAGAGGGCTCTCATAGGAGCATACAAACAGGTAAGCGCAATGAGTGTGTATATCCAGATGAGCGCAATGGGCGTGTGTATGTAGGTGAGTACAATGAGTCCTTGCATAAAGGTGAGTGTTCATGTCGGTGCCATGAGTATGATAAATGCACACGAGTAGCCAAATGAAACATTCATTATGAGTCTTTCTATGCACTGCATACACTCACGTAATTGAGAGTGATCAGTCTAGTGTGAACATGATCTGTGCACGAAAATAGATGAGTGTAAAGAACATGCACGAAAAATCACTGCAAACTAGTGAGCTTAAAAAGTATGTGCGAACTGGTGAGAGCGGGAAGCGCATGCATAAAGGTAAGTACAATGCATGTGAAATATAAGAGGGCACAATAATAGCGCGCATGTCGGAGAGCACACTGACGATGAGCACATCTCTGTGTGCTGGCTAGTGTCATGGCTTCCCGGCCATCTGCCAGTAACTAGCAACACACATTGTTATAATTTCAAAAGCCAAGTTCCTGCCAAACTGAAACAATCAAGGTCATCATCATCAACCATTGTTTGTCTGGTGCAGAAGAAGCCCTCAGACATGTCATTCCATTTGCATCTGTTTATGGTCTTTCTATGCCAAACCACACCCGGAGACTTATTTAGTTTGTCAATAGCCTTTCCTTCATCTGCTTATTTAGTAATCTCTAGAAACCGATTCTGTTATTCTTAATGTCAATCTCTTATCTGTCATTCTCATTACATGCTCTAACAATGTACATTTGTTTTTCTTACATATCGTTAGAATAACCTCTATTTGGATTTCTCTCGTATTCCTGTTGTTCATTTCTATCTCTAAGTGTCATTCCCATCATTATTCTTTCCTTAGCCTTTTGAGTTGTAACTAGCTTATGTTCTAGGGCATTAGAATGGTTCCAATTTTCTGATGCATAAGTTGAAACTGATGGGACCATCTAATTAGATAATTTTCTTCAAGGGGAAAGCGGCATTTTACTTTTCATTATCTCATTTCATTTACTAAAATCTCTCAATCCTATTCTTATCCTTTTAATTTCGATCTCGAGTTCTGGGGAAACACTAACTTTATGTTGTAAGTACATATATTCATAAACAATCTCTAGAAGTTCCTCCATAACTCATCTGTGTCGTCTTTGCATTTTCATAGAACATTATCTTAGTTTTGCTCATGTTTTTTTTTTTTTTTTTTTACTCAGATTTCTGGATTCTCTATTCAACTCTTCTATCATCTTTTGTAATTCCTTTCATGATTCACTAAACATTTAGATTTTAAGGTATTCCTCATTAATATCAATTCCTACATTTTCCCAATCTACATTTTTAAAAACTTCTACGTATGCTGTGATTAATTCAGGAGAAATAGGGGCCCCATGTGTCATTAAGATCCTCATCGGAAGTTTCTTACTATCTTTATGTAACATTAGTATTGCTGTGCTTCCTGTATACTCGTAGCTATCTTCAAGTGTTCTAACATGAATTTCATATATTCCATGTCTTTGAAGGGTTTTCATTACTGTTGAGATCTTGGCAGAACCACAACCTTTCTCACGTCTATAAATGCCATACATTGTGGTTTGCCATATACTATTGATTTTTTTTCTTCAAATAGCTTGTTAATTAGCCAGTTGTTGAATACTCACTTCTAAAGCATACCTGCTCTCTTGGTTTATTGAAATCTAGTTGTCTTTCTATTCAGTTTCATACAATCTATGTAAATATTTCATATATATGGAACAGTATACTTATTTGTGTTTCCCTTTTTGTGAATTAGTATAATGATACAGTTTTTCCAAGC
>NC_090745.1:41283248-41290748 GCF_036898095.1 Palaemon carinicauda
ATATATATATATATATATATATATATATATATATATATATATATGTATATATATATATATATATATATATATATATATATATATATATATATATATATATATATATATATATATATATAAATTTCTACCTCATACTTGGGATCGAACGCTAGCCCCTTCTAATGAAAGGCCAGGTCGAAACCAACCATGCCACAAGAGACCATAAAAGAAATTGGAACCTGACGCTACCTAGCTGTCCGAGGATTCACCTGGCGAGACATCAGTCTCTTACCAGCGAGTTTTACCCAATTTCCCGGCCCACCACGTGACACAATTGGTAGTAATTCATTCAAATTACCCCTAATGAGTCAGTATGGATAAATATCAACACAACATCGTGTTTAAATAGAAATAAATTTCTACCTCATACTTGGGATCGAACGCTAGGCCCTTCTAATGAAAGGCCAGGTCGAAACCAACCATGCTACGAGAGACCATAAAAGAAATTGGAACCTGACGCTACCTAGCTGTCCGAGGATTTACCTGGCGAGATATTAGTCTCTTAACGGCGAGTTTTATCCAATTTCGCGGCCCACCACGTGACACAATTGGTAGTAATTCATTCAAATTACCCCTAATGAGTCAGTATGGATAAATATCAACACAACATCGTGTTCAAAGAGAAATAAATTTCTACCTCATACTTGGGATCGAACGCTAGGGACTGAGTCAATTCCACATCCTAACCTATCCTAATTCCAGATGCAGAATGACGTACAGTACTGTAATGGCTAGGCCATTACGGAGATAGAGGGGGAAGGGACAAAAGAGGGTCCTGCCAATCCTTGCTTTGGTGAAGAGTCACCCGCAGCCAAGAAAACTCATCTTGGCCTAAGGGAGATCCAAGGAGGGAGGCCAGCAATACTTGCCAGCCCCCAGAGAACCAAAGCAAGGAAGGTGTTGCTACTCCCAGGGAAAAGATCTTATCCTCCCACCGAGAACAGCAACAAGGACTAGTCTGCTAGATCACAAAAGAAGGATTCATCTCGTACAGAAATCTTCGGTAGTGACCTAAGGAGGCTAAGCCTCCTATGTCTGTGTCAGGCCAGCGAGGGAGACTCTACCCCAAGCCAGACAAACACAGACTCAGACTAAAAACTCTGATGTTCTGTCCCTCTCTGACACCAAACTTACTGGAACAGGGAGGTACAGTAACACCCCAGTATAGTTATATCGAAAGTTAATTCAGATAAACCACTAGGGTTTAAGCCCAAGGCTTAAACAGAGGGAAAGGGATTGCATACCTTCTCCGAAGAAAAGAAAGCAACCGGGGAGTATGAGAAAGTATACTAAGGCTACATAAGCAACTTAGCCTAGGCACCAAGAGAATCGATTACCTAAATCACCAAAACTCACTCGTATACTATCTTGGAAATATTCAACATAATCTTAAATGTATAAAAAACAGCCTAAAGCTTCAATAAAATTTCAAAACACTCAGAAAACCAAAATCATGCAGGAAAGTACTAGGACCAAACGACTAGGCTACATGGCCTAGCTTAGGCCAGAGTTGGCAAATACTTTGCCAAAATAATACTAAACGCACGAAAGGAAATCCTATGTAACGCTAAATAGCTAAAATTTATTAAAGCAAAACAACCGGGAATGTCGCTCTGGCTAACTAAAACTCATACCTAGCGAGCGACAGCGTCCATGACGCCTCCGGTAGGCAACGGCTCTTGTAACAAAGATTAATACTATTAATCACTTTAAAATTTACCAAGAGCCTACATTTATACATAAAAGAAATGGTATTCAACTTATCAGAGGCCGACGAATTTGGAGAAGCCATGAAAAGATGAATAAATCCAAGATTTGCGAGAAACACAGGAAAAAACACCGAGTTGTTAAGCTACGCAAAAAGGAATACAGATGGCGCCAGGATTAGCGCCAGGCACGCTTACGAAACGGGAGAAGAGGGAGCCTTGGGAGCGGCTCCCCCTTTTTCTTTCCCGTTTTCGTTTTCTTGCCAATTGACCCCTTCGATGTGTTATCTCTGTTTGGGGTGCAGATTGCCATGTGGCGTGTCAAGAATACGTCCTCTGATATGTCGTGATATCCCTTTCATTAGGAATATTCGCTCCAGGAGTTAGAATTCTGGGTACCTTAAGGTAAATTCTCTGGGAATATCGCCGTAGTTGTAATATACTCTAGGAAGCTACCCTATAGGAACTTCCATCAGGACGACATGGCTTGAGCCCAAAAATATATATATATATATATATATATATATATATATATATATATATATATATATATATATATATATATATATATATATATATATATATATATATATATATATATATATATATATATACTGTATAAGAGTTTCAATCGCGCATTTATAACTAAGAGAATAATGGCATATAAAAAGACATTTACAAACAATAACAAGGTTATATGCTTAGTGTATAATAAAAATGACAATAAACGTTTATTTTTCGCTCAAGCCAATACTCATATACCAGTCCTCGAGCAACAACCAAAAGAAATGGTAGTCATTTTAGGATATATTCAATTATTTTTCACAAATGAACCAAAAGACCAGATTGAATAAATATGTAAATGGAATAGCCAGCGAGGAAATTGCTTACTTCCACAAGGAGAAGATTTATTTGCAAGAGTAGCAATGCGGGTAAAGTAATTTCTAGAGACGCCCTTCTGGCTCTGAGATTTTTTTTCCTTTTCAGATCTGTACAATAAAATTGTTAATAACTATGAAGCACCGCCATTTATTAGTAGATGATACCAGTATTTGATAGTAGAATGGCAGTAAATAACCTATGGCATAAAGCTTATATCTTTCTTGTGTATTTTTTGTCCAATTAGTCTTAACTTCCATATCAAAGAAAACTAACAGGGATCTTTTACAAAGTAGACTGCATGTTTACCAACAACACTAAGAATGTTATATTCTTTATAACAATATATTTGTACATTTTCATATGTGAAATTCAAATGATATATATATATATATATATATATATATATATATATATATATATATATATATATATATATATATATATATATATATATATATATATATATATATATATATATATATATATATACTAAAGCCCCCAAAAGTACCAGAAGCTGCTCAAGATGTTAATGACCAATGTGAAACTAATTTTAAACATTGAATATTAACATTTTATTTAGTTTTGGGGTATTATATAAAAATAAGACAGTAGAAAAAACTCACCATTTAAAGTTTATCCTTTTATACAATAACTAAGAAATTTGTAAAATGCACAAAGATATAAAAGACTGTTTGGGATTTTTGTTAGGCCGTGATGTAAAGGTTGTCAAATGCACTATTGCTTGCAAAGAAAAGAAAAGTTAAGGAAAAGTTTGGTAAGAAAAATAAAAACATTAACTGAAAATCAAGTGACAATGACTTTTGATAATAATCTACCAGACGAAAATGATATATTAAAAAGGGTTAGATATTGCTACAAGTAGTCCCGAGTACATTACTGCTTATCATCAATCGCATTCAAGATTAGCTATTCAGTAGAAGAATTTATTTCAATTTTTTCCTTCATTGAGAAGTATAAAGTATATTAAATTTTCTTTCTATCTTCTTTCATCATTTTCCTTTCAAGATATTTTTCAACTTAATTACAGCAAGATCTTAAGCGGATCCTAATTGTCGTTAAAGATTAGGAGCCTATCAATACAGAGGCTTAATTTCGTATGTGCTCCTCCCATCCTTCACATTGACAAAACCTCCAGCAAATTTATTTCGCGGCTTCTTGAAGTTTTCGTAAAAAGAAAGCTCAAAACTTCGCAATGACTCATAACAATATAAGAAAAAAGTAACATTTTGCAAGATGTTTTTTATTCTGAGGTCTTCATTAATCTCTTCATATTGAGATGTGTGAATAATGACCCAAGAGTAATTAGAAAAAAAAATATAAACAAAGAAGTTATAAAGAGCGATTATCTTCTAAAAAAAGATGGGAAGTCTTTTGTCTGAAATGTATATTCGGGATATATGCAAATAGAAGGAAGGATATAAAGCTTATTTTGTTTAAAAATGATGAGTAGTAAACTTTTAACAAATTGCCAGTTACAAATAGGGTAAAAAACTGCATTTTCTAGGAGCTCCCTTTACCATCTTTTGAACCAGTAAATTAAACCACCAACGCACACATACACATACACATACACACACACATATGTATATATATATATATATATATATATATATATATATATATATATATATATATATATATATATATATATATATATATATTTATAGAAATATATATAGAAATATATATATATATATATATATATATATATATATATATATATATATATATATATATATATATATATATATATATATATATATATATAGGTATAACGCAAATTACAACGGCTCATTTCAGTGTATCTTATCGCCGATCCCATCAGGGATTATGCAGCTGAAGGCATTGGGAAATGTTTCCTTTGACAAATTGATTCTAAATATAGAGGATTTCAAAGCAACATAAAGGTTTCCCTATTTGAGCTCCTTTAAAGGTGGCCGAGACTCTCAAAAGAAGATAACCTTATTAGACCTGAAGTATCAAGCAGCATTATTCCACATCCCGGTATATCCTCGATGGTAATTGCAATTTTCTTAGAATTGAGAAGTAAAAGTTAAAAATCCCATTCAACCAATTGATTACATAGGGATAAATATTATTAGAGATTTTGGACAAATATACGGATTTGATAAAGATACTTGTTAAACTTGTAGACAATATAATTTTTAAAGCACATTAGCTAGACCTCAAATTTTACCAATCGACAATCTTTGGTTTAGAAATGATCAACTATCAAAATTACAAAAAATTGAGCCCGGGGTAGCATTAGACAAAGCTACAAGAAAAGCACAAACAAGTAAAAGAGAGAGAGAGAGAGAGAGAGAGAGAGAGAGAGAGAGAGAGAGAGAGAGAGAGAGAGAGAGAGAGAGAGAGAGAGAGTTTATGCATTAAGGAAAATGTAAAACTATAGAAAAAATAAATAATAATTTTCACTAAAACAGGAAACCTAGTGTGGATTAGAGAGACATGATAGTAAATTATAGAAGAAACGATTTCCTTCATTGACTTTAAAATATATCATTTGTATCTTTTTGGTGCTACATTTCACGTACATACAGTACATTTTTTTTTAATTTTTATGTCTTAACCAGTCAACCAACTAATATGGTCTTAATAATTCACATGAATAGTAATTTGATGGAGATTCTATAAGACACATTATGTCATCGGATTTGGTATTATCTTTATCTCCTTGGTCGATCTCACTAGAAACTTATACGATGGTAAAGACAACAATTCTTCTGTAAGCCATAACCAAAATGCTACCATGGATTTCCTTCCAATGAATCTTTACTAAATTTCAAGATCATCATAGATGAGTGAAAATAGTAATTCCAGAAAAATTAAAAATTTAAAATGAACTTGGGCGAAAATATCGAGATGTTAAAGGCGATGAAAATTATTAAGGGAAAAACTTTTTCATTAGAATGAAAACTAATTTCGCAATATTCTTTTTCGGAGCAAATAAAATTTTCAATAGTTTTTATGACCATCTATGAACATGCAGCTTTGCCCAAGGTTTTAAATCTCTCTCTCTCTCTCTCTCTCTCTCTCTCTCTCTCTCTCTCTCTCTCTCTCTCTCTCTCTCTCTCTCTCTCTCTCTCTCCAGAAATACAAGTAAACAAAATCTAGTAGCCAACGCGTTCGAAATAGATTAGAGCGTTAATGTCGAAAATATTCTATGATGTAAACCGCTACGGTTAACTTACGATTTTAATAAACACATAAGCATCAAAGTATATTTACTATTCTTATTTAATGAAAATATTAAGCCAATTTTCAAAACTTCGGGGCAGCTGACAACCCATTATATGGCATTAGTTCTTTCTTAAACGCTGCCATAATAAAGCCATGCGTGGTGACATTACTATCAGATTTACTATTGTATCCTTCTATAAAACCTTCTGCATAAGAATTGTTGTCTTCACTATTGTATAAGTTTATAGTGAGATCAACCAAGGAGATTCTTTTACCCTCCTGTACCGCTTATTTTGATTCTTTGTTATATCATTCTTTCCACGTGAGCACATGTAAGTTCTGTTAATTTCTATTCCGTGTTCTCATAGTCCTTCGCATCAAACCATCATGAATCACTCCTGGAGGTATATATGAAACTGTTCTGTTTTTTATTCTACTTTAATCTAGGTAACAATCATTTAAACCTCGACCCACCCTACATCTTTTGCACTTGAACTTACAGAAACTTGACTCTTCGCTTTACTCTGCACTAAAACATAACCCATGAAACTCTTGCCGTTTTCCTTTTCTTCTTCGCCAATATACCACTGGATATTCCTTGGAAGGTATAGATTTCAAACTAAACCCCTTATATTGAAAAGATGTGTAGTGCAAGCCTATTCCGTGATCTTGAATTACAGGAAAACGACAATTATCGTAATCATTGTGAAACGTCTTTACCATTCTTGTATAAAAATAGAAATTATCTAGGAATCATGAAGTGAGGTGTATCCTTCATATGTCAGGTGTCATTTACCTCCCTGAATCTAATAGTCAACTCCCAACTTCGGTGTGATAAATGTAAGTTACAGAGTTTAAACTTACCTAGTACATTTTTTTTTCTTAATTTTTTTTTTTGGGGGGGGGAGGAATTTATTTCACTGGATGGTCTATGTAATCTGCATTTTACATAATGTATTCAAATCTGGGAACTATTGTCATACCCAATTGGAATAAAAAAAAAAATGTGCGGGGACAATACGCAGTTATTATTTCAAAATATAAGCATTTGATGTATATCTTCACGCAACAATATTTTAATAGAGCAATGATATTAAAAAATTTGTAAACATGGGTATGTCAAATCCTTCTTATTACATAAGATGGAAATCTGATTTATATGCCTATGCCCAGCTAAAAAACATTTTATGGTGACCTCTCTTTTGATTATTTTTATAATATGAATAAGGATATAGTCACTTTTATGTGAGGCTACCATATGAACTAATAACCGCATATATAACATTCTAAGAAAATAGCCATTGCCCAATCGGATAACTGAGTAAGCGTCATTTAACTTTAGAAATTGATGCAACGAAGTATCAAAATTTCATGAGTACTTTTTAGATTTTCGGTTATTCCTTGTAGATACTAAAATTTAAAGTCTAGACCAGATATTCTATTATGTCTTCATCATATAACAATTGGATACATGGTTCTAATCATGTAACGTTATTAACATTTGATACGCAAACATTTGATGAATTATTCCCCTAATATCAGAAACGAAAGTTTGAATCCATGTGCTATTTTGAATGTGTTTTGTAGGATATCGTTTGTGTAGGCTTAGGCATACAAGGAAAAAAAAAAAACAAAAAAAAAAAACAAACAAACA
>NC_090745.1:41295748-41303248 GCF_036898095.1 Palaemon carinicauda
ATTTTTGGGATGTTAACAGGTTTCCAGTTTAATTACTCTTTGAACTTGCTAGCACAACCTAGAAAATTATAATAAACCTTTGACCTTCCTCTTTTTCATATCCGCTGGATAAGTACGATGGGTAATTGCAGGTGACATGAACCAGCAAAATGTCATTACACGCAAAGCTTCAATAGTGAACAGATGCACACTTCTTCACCTCTCTCTTTTCTTATCTCTGAGATCCCGTTTACTTTATCAAGGTAATGCAAGGAAAAAAATGATTTTTTTACGCACTATTATATTGTGCCATAGTTTTCTGACTTGTATAAAGAAGTGTTGCTGGAAAGTGTGTGAGAATGGTGCGTGAAACATATGCGGGTAGTTGATTTAGTCTATTTATAGCTGAATACTAATTTAGTAATTTTTTTCGTTTTTTTTTCAGATAGTTAGTGTTTTTGGAAAGTATGTGAGAATGCTGGATAAAGTATTGAGTAAGGTTAATGCTAACAAAGGAGTCATATTGCCATTTAGTTTTCTTGGAAATTCTAATTCTGCATTTTTGTGCTTTCATATCATAACTAGACGGGAGATATTTTGTGTTTTATTTTGATGTGCAATACATTTTATACTTGCACAAAACTCGGCTATTGAAGACTGTGTGATAATGGTGCTTAAAGTGTGTGAGCGAAGCTGATACTGGCAGAGAATGTCTATATTGCCCATTAGTCTATTTATCTTTGAACGCTAATTCTGTTATTTCTGATACAGTATTTTCCTATATTTTGTGTTTAAATTCAATATGATATATTACCTGTATGAAGCATGGTTGTTTGAAATTGTATGGTAGTGGCGGCTAAAGCATATGAGTGAAGTTGATGGTGAAAAAGATGCATATATTGCCGTTTTATTAAAATACAAATTCTGTACTTTTGTAATTTTCTTTATTATTTTTTTTTCTATGTTCAAGTACTTTTAATACCTGTACAAGGAATGATTGTTGGAAATTTTTAAGAATGATCTGTAAAGCATGTGAGTAAGGTTATAAATGTGGATAACGTTTTTGATAAAATATGACCGGCAACTAGTTCCGGGAAAGTCTCCCTACAAACATACAACAAAGAATCAACCAGTGGGATAGGAGCACCATCACTAAAGGGCACAACATCCTGACAAGGATTTTGGTGATACAGTTCACAAGCCTTCCCTCTAGAAAAATATTCATCTGTCTATAGACCTAAAACTCCACAAGTGACTAAGTAAATTGATGGTCTACTTAAACTTTGTCACTACTAAAACCATCTCACTCATAGGCTCTATTTCGGATGCATCCTAGCCACCCCAGTGAGATGTTGGACAGGAATTTACGTTAATATAGATAATGGCAATGGATGGGAGCAATGATATAATAATCAAGTTAAAGTAACGATCTTCACCTTCAAAGTACTAAGTTAAAGAAGCGTACACTTGATAATATCACTTGCCTAGGTTACGGTCTTTATTATCTTGGGTATAACTATCCTGAACATTAAATGATTATAAAAAAAAAGTCAAATAAATGGATTAAGGATACGAACAGGTATAAACTAATCTAATTTATTTATTGAAAAAATTACAGCATCAATAGAAAACCAAGACTAATCAATAGCTACTAATTCAAACAACAGAAAGGAATAAATGAAGAAATATTATCCACACTTCAAACCACAAATAAACACCATAAAAATAACAAACCGAATAAACAGGTGGGAATAACCCCTAAACAGAATGAGTAAAATCTTATTGCAAATAAACTTACCCTAAACTAAGCAGTACTTTAAAGTTAAAACACGTGGTCGGTAACCTGAGACTTAAATACCCAGAAATGTAATGGCAGATCGTTAACTAAAACCTACTTAGAGAAACTCGCAGTTATTTAGGTCCTGGCTGCCCGTGTCTAAAAAATGACAGTCTTGGAGTGTGCCTTAGTATTGTGCTGAAGTGCAGTCTGTGCCCTATTTCAACTTGCCCCTAGCCTCAATCTGCCTTCCTACTGGGGATGCTGCTTCTTCATCATAGTCTCCGACTTCCAGATGCTCTCAATTTCGTCACTCGCTCTTACTGGATCCGTTGATAGATGTACAAGGGGACAGGCTGGTAGGGGGCTAGCAGAGAGAACGAGGTTAACTTACGATTGGTAATTGACCCATCTGTGCACTAGCTCAGCTGGGATGTTAATGGGGGCTATACCAGGTCAGAATCCTTCTCTTTAATAACAGCACATCAAGGTGCGAAGGCTAGGGACTTCAAATGGCATCTTTAGCTTAGGAAAGGCCAAAATGACTTGTGGCTTGTAAGTTTTATGTAATATTCTATTTAAAATACAAGGAACAATCTTGGAACTCCACGGGGACATACATAATACCATCTCTAAATATCTGGAATATAAATTAAAAATGAAAGTGCTAAAAGATAACTGGAAAATAAGGCTTACGTGACGGGAAAAATATACCTTCTAGAATTGCAGACTTGTAGTAGACAGGTAAAATTAAAATTACATAAAAACTTGATGTGTAAAATAATGAATAAAAAGAATATTTATCTTGGGACACTCGCTTAAGGAAGAACCATCATTCAAACTTCCCTTGTCATGCAGTCATGATCAATTACAAAAAACTTACCTTACTTACTTTCGACATGTTAGGGCAACTAAACTACATTGACCACAATCTCCATAAAAATAAACTGTGAAGAAGAAGAGTGAAAAGAATTATTCAAAATGAGGTATGTTATAGGAAACAGGACTTATATTGTCAGATAGGCCATTTTTTTTTTAATGCTAATTCTGTTGATTTTTTCAAATTATGGCTGAACGTTATCATGCTCTTGGGGTTGATCAGTTAAACTCAGTCCTAATGGACATAGAGAGTATTGTTGATGACCTACAGACTGCTGACATCTAAGGTGATGATTAGAAACTATGCTCTTAAGGGTGAGGAAGATGATGGAGATATTAACCAAGAATTTATCACAGAGGGTGAGGGGAAAGAAGGGGTGAAGAGGAGGTTAATGTGGCTGCTATTCGTCAACCATTACCCTTGCCATCCATTTCAACTGGCAGTCTCACAGTGGTACTCTCACAAGCAAGTCATTAGTCAAACATGGCTAGAGCTACCCAACTCTATTTAAGTTTATTTCACCAGATTCTCTATAAAAGTTGAAGATATAACCAATCGTCTTAACATCAACAGAAGAACTGCTTATAGATGACTAAACGATACAATGAAGGAGAAAAAATAAAAAGCCATTCAAGTAGGTAGAGACCCTGCTGTTGCGCAACTGCAAAAGACGATGAAGAGTTATAATGCCAATAGCATAGGCCTAAACTCTGGAACCATCCTATCACTATCATCACAACTATCATTATTATTAGTTTTATTGTGGCGGGATGTTGCAAAACAACCCCCACACCCTTGAATCAGTCTATCAGACAATTGTCCCAAAACACAAACTTTCCCCTTACTTTATCAACTGGACTCTTGGACAGAAGGAAAATTGAAACAAAATATATCCTTAAAACTATATTTCTTAAATTAAAATAAATTATAAACTATCTGCAATCAAAATACACACTTAAAACTAATCAAAACTTACTATATATATATATATATATATATATATATATATATATATATATATATATATATATATATATATATATATATATATATATATATATATATATATATATATATATATATATATATATATATATGTGTATATATATATATATATATATATATATATATATATATATATATATATATATATATATATGTATAATAATAATAATAACCAAAGCACCATTCATATAAACCCCCCCCCACCAAAACCTTAACAAACTTAAAATCAAAAGTCACACCAACACCAATATTTGTTTATGTGTGGACCACTTTGTCCACATGAGGGCCAACAGTCATTAAAAGCCCAAAACCACAACTCTGCAGTAACCGGATCGCTGTTAAATATCAGTACACATATGTATTAGTTGGTTTGGGTTGTGTGCGTTATCCTCATCATCATCATCATCATCATCGTCAATCGAAATAAAAAAAGCACAATCAAATCCGGTTCTTGAACACAATCCAGGTCATGTACAGTCGGTCAATCCAAAAGAGCAGTCTAAGTATAATCGATTACAGGCCAGGTCAGCAACTAAAGATTATCATTCAAAATCAATTTAATCTCTCCAAAGGAGGAATTACGGCCTGAAAAAATGAAAAAAGAAAAACACTTACGAACACTCCTAACTAACTAAACTATCGCACTATAATCAAAGATAAATAATAAACTGTTCCTATTATTCACAATCACAACAAGGAAATATAAACAAAACTCTACTTACTGTTGATATAAATAAACACTTCCACGCTGGTAAAATAATGATGACGTAAATCCAACATTCACACAGAACTGACTCTTGGTGGAGTCAAATCAAAATAAGCATTCAACCAAGACATTCACCACTGCCGTAACCTAACTAAAAACATTAACAAACAATCTCATTTATACCAACAGTCTTTCTCACTACAAACAATCGATACACTAACTACTCTCTCTCTCTCTCTCTCTCTCTCTCTCTCTCTCTCTCTTTCTCTCTCTCTCTCTCTCTCGATTTGGCAAAAAAGAAAAAATACATATAAAACAAAAATTAATCCTCCATATTCCTCCCCCATTACTTTGCCAAATCCTACTACATTTTCACGGAACCACTTACATTATTTATTTCATTACCCAGTCGCAGTCGGGAATGGGACCTCTACTCCGAGTAACTGGGCCTCCATATACTCTCTCATTCACTTCTTCCTTATCACAATCATTCGCTACATTAACACTATTCCTATATAAATCCCTATCATCTAATATATCATGTACAATTATATCTACCTCGTTCTCATCTGGGCCTAAAATTACACTCATTTCTGTAAACAGTTCATCCATTTCATTAAAAACATTCTCAACTTTAGCAAAAGATTCATTCATGCTACTTATCATTCTCCTATATCTCATTCTCGCATTCGTCATCCTTTCTTTTAAATCATATAAGGAAAAGCCACACACACTATATATATCATTCATACTCAGCCATGATTTATCTGTATTAACACATTAATCTTCCATACACACTTGTACATTTACACCCTTGTCATACTTATTTGTATTCTTACCTTTACCTATAAATTTCCCTTGCACTTTCTCCTCACTTAAAACTTTCAAACGCCTCTTTTTCCTATATTCAACTAAGACTAATTGTTTATTTTCTAGCCCTAACTTCTCATGCATACTAGATTCATACTTACTCATTTCCAACCAATTATTCATCCTATTCTCACAAACATTGATCCTATTCCTTCCACACACACAGGAGGACTCACACAGCTGAACCCTCTTACACTCTAGTTTCCCGAACATCCTGGCTGACCTAATCCCTTCTTCCTACATACTCTAGCTACATGCCCATCTACACCACATTCAGTACACCTACTCCCCAGCTCCTTGCACATTCTAGCATAATGACCATCCTTACCACAATTACCACAAATCACATTCATACGATTACTACGACATCCACTTGCTATGTGCCCAGTCATACCACACCGATAACATTTTACCCCTTTCTCTTTCTTGCACTCGCTAATTTTATGCCCTACCTCACCACATCCAAAACAAGCACCTAGAGCCCATCTACATTCATTCTTCTTATGACCTACTTTCCCACACCTATAACACTTTTCATCATGGACACGGCTATCTGACATACCTCGATTTGCACTCACACTTCTATCCCTATTGCGCCAATTACCCTGCCTAAATCCTTCATTTGTCCTTACAGGTATTCCCACATTACTCACTCCAACACTCCTATCTACTACATTATCAGCTTCCCTCATTGGTCCTCTTAAAACTGCATCCTTATAACTACCAAATTCTATTACACTTTCTTCCATTCTAGTTCTTACACTCACATATTTGCTTTCTTTCATACACCTATCCAACTCATAATCCTCAACTATCTCTAAAATATCATCCCATGTCAGTCTTTCTTTCGTCCACCTCATTTTCTCCTTCCGTTTCAAATTAATAAACTCAGCAATATTCTCAGGTACAGTAGCCAAAAACTTCTTCATTAATTCCTTATTCTCATTTATGCCTTCATTCCCATACTTCTTCCTAGCTAACGTTTCCAACCTACATACATACATTGATATCGCTTCTCCTGCATTCATCCGTGCCTCATCAAAATCATTCCTACACTTATACCTAACACTCCCTTTCATACATTTCACCTTCTCAATTATTCTCTTTTTCACACTTTCATAATCAACATCCCCTATACTCATTATCACACCATACATCGTCAACAAATACCCAGTCAAATATTCTCCTAACTCCCTAGCCCAAACTCTCTTACTATCACCATACTTATCCTGACAATACCTCTCATACTCCCTAAAAAAATTATACACATCCCTACTACTATGCACATTGAACCTTTCATACCTCAGTACCTCTCTCATAAACACTGTTTTACAAACTTCAACTTCATTCTCACTATCTTCACTGCCACTCCCTTGTTACCTTCTTCCTCATTTGAATATAATGAATCCACTTCAACACTTAAATTCCTATCCTTAACCATTCCCTTCTTACCCTTTTTCTTACCACTTTCACCCATTCACGATCATCCTTGCTCTCATCCTGACACTTTTTTACTCTTTCTTCACATCACTTTTACCTTTCTTCTCATTCTTCCTATCACATTTCTGTTCATCCTTTCTATGCCTAATTTCCTTATCTTCAATATCAATATCACTATCACTATTACTATTACTATCACTATCACTTCCTTTCCCATTATCACTTACCTTAGCCTTCTCTTCCACTATCAACCCATTACCCGAAGCAGACGCCCTCTTCCACTCTCTCTACAGTTCCCGGAATTTCCCCCAGTTTCCTTAACCTCTTATTCTCGTACATCAATTTCTCCTCACGCTCCTTACTCAGCCGCAATGCCTCCCTTAATACCTTTAGTTGTTCTTCCATTTTTCTTCAACCTTAATCTAATTTCTTATCCTATCAGTCCTTCGTCAAAGAGTCTAGCTATCAATCCCACCTCAGCAGTCCCTGTCCGGGCGCCAAAATAATACGGCGGGATGTTGCAAAACAACCCCCACACCCTTGAATCAGTCTACCAGACAATTGTCCCACAACACAAACTTTCCCCTTACTTTATCAACTGGACTCTTGGACAGAAGAAAAATCGAAACAAAACATATCCTTAAAACTATACTTCTTAAACTAAAATAAATCATAAACTATCCGTAATCAAAATAAACACTTAAAACTAATCAAAACTTAAGACTATATATATATATATATATATATATATATATATATATATATATATATATATATATATATATATATATATATATATATATATATAATAACCAAAACACCATTCATATAAACCCCCCCCCC
>NC_090745.1:41308248-41310748 GCF_036898095.1 Palaemon carinicauda
TATAAACAAAACTCTACTTACTGTTGATATAAATAAACACTTCCACGCTGGTAAAATAATGATGACGTAAATCCAACATTCACACAGAACTGACTCTTGGTGGAGTCAAATCAAAATAAGCATTCAACCAAGACATTCACCACTGCCGTAACCTAACTAAAAACATTAACAAACAATCTCATTTATACCAACAGTCTTTCTCACTACAAACAATCGATACACTAACTACTCTCTCTCTCTCTCTCTCTCTCTCTCTCTCTCTCTCTCTCTCTCTCTCTCGATTTGGCAAAAAAGAAAAAATACATATAAAACAAAAATTAATCCTCCATATTCCTCCCCCATTACTTTGCCAAATCCTACTACATTTTCACGGAACCACTTACATTATTTATTTCATTACCCAGTCGCAGTCGGGAATGGGACCTCTACTCCGAGTAACTGGGCCTCCATATACTCTCTCATTCACTTTTTCCTTATCACAATCATTCGCTACATTAACACTATTCCTATATAAATCCCTATCATCTAATATATCATGTACAATTATATCTACCTCGTTCTCATCTGGGCCTAAAATTACACTCATTTCTGTAAACAGTTCATCCATTTCATTAAAAACATTCTCAACTTTAGCAAAAGATTCATTCATGCTACTTATCATTCTCCTATATCTCATTCTCGCATTCGTCATCCTTTCTTTTAAATCATATAAGGAAAAGCCACACACACTATATATATCATTCATACTCAGCCATGATTTATCTGTATTAACACATTAATCTTCCATACACACTTGTACATTTACACCCTTGTCATACTTATTTGTATTCTTACCTTTACCTATAAATTTCCCTTGCACTTTCTCCTCACTTAAAACTTTCAAACGCCTCTTTTTCCTATATTCAACTAAGACTAATTGTTTATTTTCTAGCCCTAACTTTTCATGCATACTAGATTCATACTTACTCATTTCCAACCAATTATTCATCCTATTCTCACAAACATTGATCCTATTCCTTCCACACACACAGGAGGACTCACACAGCTGAACCCTCTTACACTCTAGTTTCCCGAACATCCTGGCTGACCTAATCCCTTCTTCCTACATACTCTAGCTACATGGCCATCTACACCACATTCAGTACACCTACTCCCCAGCTCCTTGCACATTCTAGCATAATGACCATCCTTACCACAATTACCACAAATCACATTCATACGATTACTACGACATCCACTTGCTATGTGCCCAGTCATACCACACCGATAACATTTTACCCCTTTCTCTTTCTTGCACTCGCTAATTTTATGCCCTACCTCACCACATCCAAAACAAGCACCTAGAGCCCATCTACATTCATTCTTCTTATGACCTACTTTCCCACACCTATAACACTTTTCATCATGGACACGGCTATCTGACATACCTCGATTTGCACTCACACTTCTATCCCTATTGCGCCAATTACCCTGCCTAAATCCTTCATTTGTCCTTACAGGTATTCCCACATTACTCACTCCAACACTCCTATCTACTACATTATCAGCTTCCCTCATTGGTCCTCTTAAAACTGCATCCTTATAACTACCAAATTCTATTACACTTTCTTCCATTCTAGTTCTTACACTCACATATTTGCTTTCTTTCATACACCTATCCAACTCATAATCCTCAACTATCTCTAAAATATCATCCCATGTCAGTCTTTCTTTCGTCCACCTCATTTTCTCCTTCCGTTTCAAATTAATAAACTCAGCAATATTCTCAGGTACAGTAGCCAAAAACTTCTTCATTAATTCCTTATTCTCATTTATGCCTTCATTCCCATACTTCTTCCTAGCTAACGTTTCCAACCTACATACATACATTGATATCGCTTCTCCTGCATTCATCCGTGCCTCATCAAAATCATTCCTACACTTATACCTAACACTCCCTTTCATACATTTCACCTTCTCAATTATTCTCTTTTTCACACTTTCATAATCAACATCCCCTATACTCATTATCACACCATACATCGTCAACAAATACCCAGTCAAATATTCTCCTAACTCCCTAGCCCAAACTCTCTTACTATCACCATACTTATCCTGACAATACCTCTCATACTCCCTAAAAAAATTATACACATCCCTACTACTATGCACATTGAACCTTTCATACCTCAGTACCTCTCTCATAAACACTGTTTTACAAACTTCAACTTCATTCTCACTATCTTCACTGCCACTCCCTTGTTACCTTCTTCCTCATTTGAATATAATGAATCCACTTCAACACTTAAATTCCTATCCTTAACCATTCCCTTCTTACCCTTTTTCTTACCACTTTCACCCATTCACGATCATCCTTGCTCTCATCCTGACACTTTTTTACTCTTTCTTCACATCACTTTTACCTTTCTTCTCATTCTTCCTATCACATTTCTGTTCATCCTTTCTATGCCTAATTTCCTTATCTTCAATATCAATATCACTATCACTATTACTATTACTA
>NC_090745.1:41315748-41325748 GCF_036898095.1 Palaemon carinicauda
ACTCCTGGTTTAAATAGCAATAATTAATTTATTATGAAAGCTATTTAGGCAAATTATACTTGTAAAGATATTTATAATGTGCATAATTTCCTTTGTTCTATGTCAATCGTATAAGTTAGAGTTTCGGTGGTTTAGGTAACTGAGATCTCGTCTTGCCTAGGTAACCTAACTTAGGCGATCTAGTATACTTTCAGTCTTCTGCTGCCTAGGATGGCGACGGCACTGGAACTCTGTTCTCCCTTGTTGGGAGGGGGCGGCACTGCAGCCGTCCCCTTAACTGTATTGACAGACCCTAGGTTGGAGAATAGAGATTCTCCTGTCACTTAGGATGACGCTGATACTGAAAAGTTTCTTCAGGGAGTGGTAGGACTGGAAACCTTGCCGGCTCCTTCCACACCTCATACAGGACCCTATTACCTCCCCCTTTGTCCTTTAGTGATGGCCTAGCCATCGTATCTCTTTGGGCCGTCGTCCTGCAATATCTCCGATTGCAGGCAGATTGCGGGGCCGGCCGGACTTCTACTCTTCAGCCTGGCTGACGGCGGCTAGGACAGCTGCCGTCGGACATGTCAATCACCGGCGGCCATGTTGGCTGCTGGCGGCCATGTTACTTTTACTGCTGGTACAACTGCCGGTGGTTATGACGGCTGTCGGTGGCTGGCGGCTGGCGGCTGCCAGCAGCCATGATGGCTGTTGATGGGAATTCTCTTTTGTCACTAAAGTTCTTCAGTCCTCCCTTCGGGCCGGCACCGAAAGGTGCTGACTCAGCCGGGTGTATGCCGACTGTACCTGTACTGCCGGGTGCTAGACTGCCGGCTATGTGCCAGCTGGACCTTGCCGGCGAGGGTACTGGTGGCTGTATGGAAGCTTGAATGATACATTCTCCCTCTCCAACGGCGTGCTGACTCAGCCAGGAGTATGCCAACTGTACCAGTACTGCCAGGTGCTAGCCTGCTGGCCATGTGCCGGCTGGACCTTGCCGACAATGGTACTGGTGGCTGGATGGAAGCTTGAACGATGCATTCTCCCCTTCCATTTGAACCTTCTTTCTGGAGAAAGGCAATAAAATTAGATATTTTTATCCTTATTTAGTGTATACATACACAATAGTAAGGCAGTCCTTTGCTCCATGCTGTCTCTTTCTCTTTTAGCTAGCACACTGGCCGGGCTGTGCTGGCAGGGACTAGCTAGGCCGGCGATATGCCGGCTGTATTACAGTATAAGTTTATACAGTAGTCAGTATATTTGCAGTATAGGATATACTGCAGATAGAAAACTATTGTATATATTATACTAGTAGTTATCTTCCAATATATCTTGGGTATCCTCGCCCAGGTGTTTGCTGAGACCACTTCTATATTGAAAGAATAAACTTTCTTCAATATTTTGATTAGAAATCAGTTTACATTTTACCCTACAATATTAAATAAATTAAAGGGCTAGTGGTAGTACACTTTCTATCCTTAAAGGTTAGAACCCTTCCTATTGAGTTTCCCTGATCAGGAAACTCTATAATTTAATATTGAAAGGGAAGGACACGGCAAATGGGCTAGGTAGGATACACAAATATATGTCTTTCATATTTCCTAGTCCAGTTGGCATCATGCCGACTGGACCGTACCATCAGATGCTAGTCACAACGGCAGCACACTGACGGAACTGCAAAATATACTGCAAACAGAAAACTATAGTATAACGATACAGTAGTTATTTCTTAAATTTCTCGGGTACCCTTCGGGCATCTTCTGTGACCAATCCTATATTGAAAGAATAGAATTCCTTCAATATCTCTGATTAGAAATCAGTTATCTTTACCCCACACTGTTAAATAATAATAGGGGCAGTGACATTGTACACTTTTCTAACCCTAGGTGTTAGAACCCTTTGTTCGATTTTCCTTAAAAAAGGAAACTCCTTCTAGTTAATACTGAGGGGAGGTAACAGCAATTGCTTGCAAGGGATACACAAGTATATGTCTCCCACTATCCCTTTCTAGCTTACTATCCTAAGCTACTTCAGTTAAAAGATGACTTTTACATATTGCTTATCAGTGATATAATCAATCGTATACTCATTCTGCTTTCCTTTCTTTACAGGAGGAACCCCAGATGACATGTGTTGCGGTCTTCTGCAACGTTAAAAGTAAATACTTTTATGGAGATAATACATGCAGGTTTCATGCCCCCTGCAATATTATTTCCGAATCCCTGCATTATTGGAACCCCCATCTTGCAATATGTGTCGGACCTTAGTGTCCGAGGGTTTTGATAATCCCAAGTCGACGGAGTCTAGGGATGCAGCTCGTAAAAAACTACGCAACTGGGTAAGAGGGTTCCAAAAGATCTCTCCGGGACCATACCTACCTAATGATAGGATGCGTAGCTTACTATTCCCGAAAGCAAGTAAGGTAATAGTGGTGCCCCAGGCAAGATTCGCACCTCCCTACGTCTAGACAACCTTTTGGATGGAGAGCCAGAAGCCCTCACGGGAAGAGGTGTAAAATGTCATGTCGGAATTGCTCCATCTGTGCCGGCTCTAGAACTGTCAACCTCGACATCTTCACCTTCTACCCTTCTATTAGACAAAATGGCCCAGGTTCTGGCCGTTATGAAAGGCCTAATGGAAAAGTTTCGCATACAAGGCGAAAAGGAGGAAGCGAAATTCAAGAAAAAGCTTTATGAAGCCCCACTTGTTGCTCCCCAAGGGTCATACAAAAGACCCAGAGATCAAGACCTTCCGCCATGCTCCAAAACCAATCCTTGGAGGTAT
Organism: Palaemon carinicauda; assembly: GCF_036898095.1. NCBI lineage: Eukaryota > Metazoa > Arthropoda > Malacostraca > Decapoda > Palaemonidae > Palaemon > Palaemon carinicauda. The sequence continues at coordinate 41,318,518 of NC_090745.1, forward strand.
GCGGAGCTGATGCCGCTTTTAGGCGTCAAACTCTACATCTCAGAGAAGATGGGTGCGGTTCCCTTAGACAAAATTCAGTTTTTGCTAAGCCTTAACGCTTTCCCTAATTGCTTCATTCGATGGAAGCATGAATTAACTTCAGGAAAAGAAACCGAACCGAGGGAGGTCATGATTCTCGATCTTGATATAGCAAAGACTATCTTGTCAAATAGCCTGAGAAAGGCAGGTTACTCAGTGTTGAAACCGTCCACACTAGGTAACAGACATCCTACCTTTCTTGCTCCTGCTTCAATATCATTCCCCTTTACATGGAAGGCATTTCAATCTGTTACTAAGTCAGTGGAGGCAGGCAAACCATGTCCTGCACTCGAGGGGTGCAAGCCTCTATCACTAGCCTTTCCCAAGCAGGAGAAAGATTGGAAGGAAGTCCATTTAACTTTTTCAGTAGGGAAACTAGATGCGGATGTTGCAAGACGACAGTTTAGCGAGAATCTCCCTAAACTTTCTGAACGTCTCCTGTTTAAAGAACAAGAGACAAAGGAGACACTTACAGCCTCCCTATCCCTACAGAATTGCATGGAATTGTGCTCAGCCCACCAAGATACCCCAGACATGCTAACGGTCTTGGCCAAAATGCATATGGCCACCTTAGTAAAAGACCTTTATGCTTTTATGAAGGCTAGGAGAGCCTGTAGGGAGTTTGAGTTTGCGGCTGCAACAGCGAAACAGGAAACAAGGAAGATAATATCTTCCAACATCTAAGGTAGAGACCTCTTTCCAAACAAGGTAGTCAGAGAGGTCATTAAGAATGCCTCCACAGAGAATATGGAACTTCTCCAGAATTGGGGCATCTCCTCAAAGAGAAAGTCTTCCACAGATGTGGGTTCCCAACCTAAGAGGAAGACGGGAATATCTAGAGATTTTCCTCGGGCTGTTCAACATCATCCTACAGTTTCGAGTACCGCAGTGCCACTGGCAAGCGGTCGAATATGTAAACCTACTGATCAATCAAAGCAAAGAGATGCTTCTGTTAGGATGGAGGCTCCTTCAGGATCGTGGGACCTTCGATCCTTGGGTCCAAGGCCTAATCAAGATGTGACTAGGATGGGAAATACTCAAGCCTCTACCATTATTTCTTCAACTCTTCCTACACCCCAATCTCGTCAGGGAAGAGTATACCTTAGAGCTATAAAGCATACAGGTAATACGGAAAGCATAGTCCATCGAGTTCCGGGGAAGGCCGTTTGGTTTTCACAAGAAGGACTCAAGAAAACTCAGAGTCATTCTGGACTCGTTGCCACTCAACAATTTCAAACAAAACAGCAAGTGCAGAATGTAAATTCTTCTGAACATAGGGACCCTATTTCAAAAAAGGCTGTTCACAATCTTGCCAGACCTGAAAGTTGCCTATTGGCAGCTTCCAGTCAGTCACCCCCTCCCCTCCTACTTAGGATTCAAGTTACACAGGATAACGTATGTCTAAGAACAGATACTTGTCAGACTAAACATAGTCCTAAGTATCTTCACGGAATTGGCGGACACAGTCGCGCAAAAACCAAGCCTAGCAGTGGTTCAGGTAACAAAGTACCTGGACGAAAGGCTGGTAGGGGCAGCACCCAAAGTGGCTGGTCTATGAGCATCCAAGGAAGTAATCCGGTTCTGGGAACACCGGGGATGCAAAATCAGTGCCAAAAAGTCTTGATTCTCATCAGCTCAAATGCTTCAATGGTTAAAAAACCATCGAAACCCGAGGTCTCTCCGGTTCTCCTTTCCCTTGGGGATGTGAAAGGAGATCAAAGGGTCGGTCAAGAGACTATGGTAATCGGTCAGGATTCCAAGATGCTAACAAGGAAGAGTTCTGAACTGTTTCCAGTTAGCAATAATGACAGACCCAGTGCTAAGAGCACAGCTGAAAAATGTGTTAAGAGTCTGGAGAAGATACACATCAAACGCTTGAAGAGATCTAAAAGGACCAATATCTGACTTTCCTTAATTGCTTCCCTAACGACGATCAAAGGCCGAAAGCCTATTGAAGATCATGCCCTTGCAACTACCTCGACTGTTGAAGATCATCCGCTTGGATGTCTAGTCATAAGAAGGGGGTGTCTACTCCCATCAGCAAAAAATTCAAGGAACTCAGTTAGTTCTATCCAAGACCATGTTAGTCCTGCTGTGGTTGATGAAACTCTCTCCATGCAGATCAGACCTCCTCAGGCTGATCTGGGACATCAAAGCAATACTGAGACATTGGAACCGACAAGGCTAGAGGGCGTCTCATATAGTTTAGGTGATGTTAGCCATCCCTTGCCTAAAAGGATGCCACCTATCAGCAGTTCATGTTCAATTGATTCGCGAATGCTATACTTGGGCTCAGGCCGGCAGAGTTAGAATGGTCCACAGACGCAGACCTATTCTCTCCCAGATGGGAACAAGTCCCTGAACTGCAGATCGACCTCTTCATGACGAGCGTCATCAAGAAACTGCCTCGATATGTAGCCCCATACGAGGATCTTCTAGAGGAGATAACAGACATCAGGTCTATAGTATGCATGGGATGGACTTGGGAATTCTTGTTCATCCCATCCAATTCCCTGCCGAAGGTCTTCAATATGCTGAGGTCCTTCCAGGGAAGAGTAGCTCTGGTGGCTCCCATGTAGCCCGAGAGCAACTGGTTCCCTCTAGCGAAGGAACTGAGACTGAGGTTGGCCCTAGTACTGAGCCAAGTACTATTTTAGAGGGCTCAGAAGTTAATTGCCTTCGATTTATCACAGAGAGCCCAAACCCTTCATTTCATGAATTTCTTGCCCTAGCGGTTAGGAAAAGATTTGGGATCTCAGAGGATAATATAGGATTCCTAGAAGAATATAAATCTAAGTCAATTAGAAGACAATATGAGTCATCTTGGAAGAAGTGGGTTGCTTTTGTAATAGCGAAAGGACCGAAAAAAATTTCAACAAACTTCTGTCTGTCCTTCTTTGTCCACCTTCATAACCAAGGTCTGGCAGCCAACACGATAACTACGTGTAAGTCAGCTTTGACTAGACTTCTTCTATATGCCTTCCAAGTAGATAGGGTGAATGGAATCTTTGATAAGATTCCGAAGGCATGCGCAATGCTTAGGCCCGCAGCACCTCCAAAGCCCATTTCATGGTCTTTGGACAAGGTCCTTCATTATGCCTCATCTGTGAACAGTGAAGATTGTTCCCTTAAGGATCTAACCCAAAAGGTTATTTTTCTGTTCGCTATAGCCTCTGGGACTAGAGTTAGTGAAATAGTAGCCCTATCTAGAAATGAGGACCACATTCAATTCACAGAAAGGGGAGAACTGAATCTCTTCCCTGATCCATCCATTCTTGCTAAGAATAAGCTACCCACAAAAAGGTGGGGTCCTTGAAGAGTCTGCCCTCTGAAGGAAGATGTCTCTCTATTTCCCGTAGAGTGTCTAAAGGTCTATCTTCGTAGGACTTTAGACTTCAAGGGAGGACAGCTCTTTAAAGGAAAAACCTCTGGATAGAACTTAACCCTAAAACAACTGAGGGCGAAGCTCACCTACTTTATTCGCTGAGCAGATCCTGACAGAACTCCCGCAGGTCATGATCCGAGGAAAATTGCTTCATATACTGGATGGAAATCGTCCAGAGAGTTTTACAGACACTATGCTAAGCAGGTCCATGAACTAAAGCACTACGTGGTGGCAGCAGGTAGTGTTTTAAAACCTACCTCCTAATTACTGCAATAATCAGCTAATTGATTGGGACCTTGAACATCCTCGCTCATATACTGGATGGGTTCATCCAGAGGAGGTCCATGAGCTGAAGCATTATGTGGTGACGGCAGGTATTGTATTAGAACCTGCCATCTGATTACTGCGATGAACAGTTAATTGATTGGGACCATCAATTAGGGAGATGGGGTGTCAACACTGTTAGTGTGATACCCCCTAAATGAGTGTTACCGTGGTGACATTAATTCTGTTCAAAATCACGGGTGTAGAATTATTCATATAAACACTCTTGCCGTGTGTACTTAGTACAGTGTTGATAGGATGCAACATTTACAGAAATTATAAAGGAAAAATTTATTAAACATTTTCAGTCTTAGAGTAGCACTCATAATTTTTTCCCTTTCAAAAAGGAAAATTAATTTCTATATACGTTGCATGTATAATTCCTTTATTATGTTATATTCGTTTCACTCATTTTAAATTAGTCATTTATTAGAAATAAATGGCTATTAGAATGTAATTGCGTCCTTATTCGCCCGGACATTTGCATATTTAAGATGCCAGAGTTCTTTGACTTACTCATGTAAGTAAACCTCATATCATTTTATGCGTACAAACAATATATATGATGGACACTGATATTGTTCCGGCAATATATACAAACCGTGAGACCGTTCGTATACTCAGTGAATACTCATGTTTGTTCATACAATATATGCTAACCTTGAGGCCCTGTAGGGGGCAGGAAGCACTAACATTGTTTATGATTAGTGATAATGACGGATAACAGTAACATCATTTGTCTCAAATGGTCCAGATGACCATGGAAATATTGTCCCAAGGTTATGGCACTAATGTAAATCCACAGATACATTATTTCTCTGGTATGCTCCATCAGGACGACATGGCCAAGCCCCAAAAACAGATTTTGAGCAAAGCGAAAAATCGATTTTTGGGTGAGATAGCTATGTCGTCCTGAGGGACCCGGCCTCCTTTTCTATAGAAAAGGTCTTTGTAGAATCCCTCCTAAAATACTTTATCTGTAGCACTGTGCTCAACGGTACACGGAATGTCCGCCATCTTGGATATGGTGCCATATTGATACTCAATAGTAGTATGGGAGGTAGGGTAATCTTGATACGGCTCCCCTTCTATTTTTGCCACTTTCCCCCTCGAAGCGTAAAAGCTATTCGGGGTGAAAATTGTTATGTGACGTGTCAAGAATACGTCCCTTGATATTATGCGATATCCTTGAGAGAAATTTTAAGGATATTCGTGCCAGGAGTTAGAATTTTGGAGACCTAAAAGTAAATTCTCTGGGAATATCACTGTAGTACATATATCCCTTAGGAAGCTACCATTAGGAACCTTCCATCAGGAAGACATGGCTATACCACCCAAAAATGGATTTTTCGCTTCACTCAAAATCCGTTATATATATATATATATATATATATATATATATATATATATATATATATATATATATATATATATATATATCTATATATATATATATATATATATATACTGTATGTATATATATATATATATATATATAATTTATATATATATATATATATATATATATATATATATATATATATATATATATATATATATATATATATATATATATATATATATATATATATATATATGTATATATATATATATGTATATATATATATATACTGTATGTATATATATATAATTTATATATATATATATATATATATATATATATATATATATATATATATATATATATATATATGTATATATATATATATATATATATATATATATATATATATATATATATATATATATATATATATATATATATATATATATATATATATATATTTATATGTATACATATATATATACATATACATACATATATATATATATATTTATATATATACATATATATTATATATAAAATTTGTACATATAAGTCACAAAATATAAACAAAGTAATTTTTCAATTCTAGATAAACTATGTATCTAAAGTCAGTATAATATATTATTATTATTATTATTATTATTATTATTATTATTATTATTAGCCAAGCAACAACCCTAGCTGGAAAAGCGAGATGCTATAACTCCAAGGGCTCCATTAGGGAAAAATAGCCCAGTGAGGAAAGGAAATAAGGAAATAAATAAATGATGAGAACAAGTTAACAATAAATCATCATACATGTATTTATATAACCATGGCTCTGACGGAAATGGGCATAAAGAAAATAATATATAATGTTGAATGCAATATACAGTAATTATCACAAGGTTTCAGAACATTCCAATAAGGCAAGACACTCACACTTTGGGACACTTAATATTCATGATATGGGTTTTTATGTTTAAAAGGAAAAAATAGAGTTGTTGGCAAACGATAAAACATGTAGGTTAAAATTTACGATAAAAAACCAATATCTAAAAAAAATCTTTTTATTTTAAGGTAATCAATTAGCATAAGTCTAGATTAAAATGAATGTAGTTCTATGTATACTTCCATCAAAACACCGTATCAGAAATCGTATTATCTTCATTTTGATAGGAAATATATTATTAGAAACATGCTCTTCGTTTCCAAACACGTATAGTTTATTTGATATAAAAAGTTTGAGAATATGCATTTTCTCCCCAAATTCTCTTTTTGCTGAATAAGTTTAGCAGAATAACAAGAGGCTTGTGCTAGACCCAGACAGCCGGAGTTATCCTTTTCCCCGAAGTTTCAACAAATTCATTCGTCTCAGAGAGTGGGACAATAAATTAGACATTCAGGGAAGAGGTAAACTTGTGTGGTTTCGGTAAAAGAAAAGAGGAAATTATATTACCGATTACGGAGAGAAACATTGTTTGAGACGTGTTTTTATTTCAAAAGTATTGTTGAATATTAAAAAAAAAAAATAGTTACAAATAATTGGTGCATTCATTATATAAGTAGGTAACAGAATACATTAAAATCATTTCCATATACCCATATATCAATAATAATTGAATTAATATATTTACCACTAGGTTAGCTGTAACCTTGGTTGGGAAAGAAAAATGGTATAAGTGAGGGAAGGAAATAGAGGAATAAAACATAAACTATTTATAATTATTGAATGAAAATTTAAAAATGTTTAAGATTAGTGAGAACGTTAAAAGAGATTGGTCATACATAAAATATGAAACGAGTCTTATATGAAGCTGCTCAACAGAAAAGAATTTACAACACTTTTTAACTTCTGAAGTTCACTGATCTAACTGCTTGGTTAGGAGGAACATTCCACAATCTGATCACAACTGGAATAAAACTTCAGTGGCTTATGATGGAGAATGCGTGGCTGTTAGAGTCAACTAAAAACTCCATAACATGTACAGGATGGTGTAGTCTGGGTACATCTGTGTACAATGGATGATCTGAAGGATAAAAGATCTTATGAAACATGCATGAAGAACTGACTGAACGGAGATGCCACAGATTGATATCCAAATCAGGGATAAGTA
>NC_090745.1:41338248-41395748 GCF_036898095.1 Palaemon carinicauda
AAATTTGGAGGTTTATGAGTAGAAGGGTCTTTTTATAGTATCATTATTGAATTTTTAAGTAATAAAATGCAAAGAGTTGTTGAATGGCAACAGAGCTAGTATAGGAATGAAATATCTGGTGTTCCTCAGGATAGTTTTCTTGGCCTTTTACTTTTTTTACTATATACATATCAAATATGGTTTATGCAAGCTCGTTGTATATCCAGATGATGTTACTCTCTTAGCTTCAAGTATATCTCCCGAATGTAGATAAGGGTTTGCTGAATCCTTTAATAAAGAGTTGCCTAAAATTAGTGCTGTGCTCAAATTATGGCGCAAAATATGATTGTAAGTAGGTAGAGGATAATGGCTATTCAACACACAGGATCTAAGCATTAACAATGACTATCTTTTAAACTCAATATGACTCTTGAAATTTTAGATGTATATATATATATATATATATATATATATATATATATATATATATATATATATATATATATATATATATATATATATATATATATATATATATACACACACATAAATATGCATAGTCCCGTGGTCTGCAAACCAAAATATTATATTGTATATTTATGCTGGTAAGTTACCAACCTCTCGAGTTTTAAACTCACCTGTTTATTTTTGCATGAATCTGTACATTAAAGAATATTAATACCCGAGCTCTGTGATAATTATAAAATTCCTAGACCGCAATATATAAAAACACTGAATATCCAATGGTCTCTCAAGTGCCCTCAAAGCAAAATGGGCAATTATAATTGAGAACTATTCAAATAACCTCGCATTTCGATTATTTAACAAGGAAAAAAGAAATGTTACATCCTAAGAATTATGTAATTACTTGACACGAAATATTAAATCCATATAAAGCATTAGACTGGGACAAAAGGAATAAATACATATGCAATCACTTGTTTCACTGGAAATTTAATATCACACCAACATTCAATCTTGATACTTAATGAAGATTGATAACCTTTAACATTCTAAGGATTAAACTCTTAAAGAAATTTCATAAAGTAATTAATAAACTTACAAGTTTTAACTTGCACGACGTAAATCAGATAGCAATACAAATATACTTCACATTTCCTCACAAACCTTTCAGGGCTGGCTACAGAAATGGATATAACACCAGTACCCGTCATGACACAATAAATTGAAAACACCTTCAAAGTCTTCCTTAACGTTTCAGCACACTACACATGTTGTATGTTTTATTTAAACTTATACACTTTGGAGAGGATACCCACGAGGCTCTTGAGAGGAGGATGCGGGCTCTTTTAGAGGATAGGCTGGTTCTCACCTTCATATATGCATCCCTGGGGGCACATGTATATGAACTTAGTAAGTTCTAGATTATTCTAAATAGATAAGAATTCAGGGGAACAAACCTTGCTTTCAGGCAACTCTCTCTCTCAGATGCTCCACCTACTCACCTTTCGGGAACCTTTCGAAACACGTGGCAAATACAAGAATTACATATTTACTCACAAAAATGATGCAATACTTCATAAAAACATAAAAGAAAATTACATAAGCCCTCGTTCATACCTTGTAAAGTCTTATAACACCCTTAAACACAGTTCCTTTCATGTAGATATAAGTTTTGTATGTAAATTACGTAAGACTTTCGTTGTTGATTTCATTGTATTCTTCATTCAAATCATTATATGTAAATTTACGTTATTTTTAAGAATTAACTTTTTATTTCACATACTGTATTTTTGTTATGAAGTCTTATGTAACTGTTAAAGAGTGATATATGATCCATACAAGATAAGGGCTTATATAAATGTTTTTATAATTTTATTGGATATTGCGTCATGTTTGTGAGAAAATACGCGATTTACCAGTGGTTTTGTAAGGTTCTTGAAAACTCAAGCAGAAGTTTTTATCCTTTTTTTACCGAGAACGATAGGTGGGCGGAGCAGCTGAGAGAGAGAGAGAGTTGTCCGTAAGTAAGGTTCGTCCCCCTAAATTTTTTATCTAAAGTGTATATTTGCCGTTGCCAGGAGCCAGCCCCCAAGCTGCGAAAATGGTCTATTTGGAGTATTCTAGAAGTTAACAAGTTCATTAATATGAGCCCCCAGTGATATATAGCAGCAGAAGAGAAGCAGCATGTCCTGTGACGAGCGAAAGTATATTCTCTCTCTTTCAAAGTGCCTATAGTGTGTCCTCTCCAAAGTGACTTTGTGCCCCAGTGTGTATCGTGTGTTACGTGTTAAAACGTTGCTGTAAATTTGTCAGAGATTTTAAATTTTTTGTGTTGTGGTGAGTGCTGGTAGTAGGTAAAATTTAATTTCAAGTGAAATCAGTGTTTGTATAATTTTCTGAGCGTGATTATTTCTTTTGTCTTAGTCTAAGTTTCTATTCAGATTTAATATTTCAAGGCAAATGATTATATAATTTTCAGAGTGTAACATTTCTTTTGCCTTAATCTAAGTTTTGTTCAGACTTAACATTTCGAGTGATTTATTTTCTTATGTAAATTCTTTCAAGAATATATCTATTTTTGTAAACAGTATATTATTTCAATTTCCAGTGTTTATTTCAGTACTGATCATACCCCTGTTAAAAAATTAAAGTAAGAGGTTGTTGGAAGAGATTGTTAAAATGATTACCCAGTTTGGTTTTGAGTCTACATAAGAGACCTTTGGATATTCAGTGTTTTTATGTATTGCTGTCTGAGAGTTATATAACTGTGTTAGAGCTTGGGTAATAATATCTTCAAATATACCATATTTAATGTAAAAATAAACAGGTGAGTTATGAACTCGAGAGGTCGTGTAGCTTGCCAGCCGTAATATATATATATATATATATATGTATATATATATATATATATATATATATATATATATATATATATATATATATATATATATATATATATATATATATATATATATATATATATATTGGTGTGCTACTGTCTTAAGCACACATTTGAGTATGAGTTGTTTTCAAATGTATTTGAATGGTTTACTGAACACATTTTAGTAGTTTTTAAGTTTTATTGTGAATAACAACTGAGTTAAACATCTCCATCACTGGAGGAAGCTGTGTTGGTCCACATGACCAATTCTGGTGAAGTTTAGATAAGAACTGAACAAATTACTGATATCCCAAAAATCGTACACTTGCTTTAATTTGGATAAGTGACGGAATCGGAAGACACCTGCATCCGGTGACGTCACAAACTTTCACACGAAGAGACAATGTGTTGACACTAAGAAAGAATGACAACTTAGCATCTTACATCCTGTACACAATTTGAGTTGACCATAGCAAATCTCACGGCCAGCTCTTCCAACCAACATGACATATTACGTCATTTGTTTTAAACATGTAATATTACTATTCTAAATATTACATAAGCTCGGCCAGCTATCTCAATTAATTTACAAAAATTTAACAACAAGCCGAAACATGGTTATTAGGTGTGACTGGACATACGTATCATTCATTGTCCAAAACTAGCTATATCCAACTGAGGACGAATGTCCAAATAGGCACATCAAAACTAATAACAATAATGCATACAAAAAAGATATTACCAAAGCAAAAAGAAAAATGCATGATAAAACCAAGATCATATATATGGTACATTACTAGCAAATGATTACATGGTACCAAAAAACAAAACAAATTCTGACTTACAAATGATTCGGTAACTTGATAAAGAATAATTGTTACCTTTGTCAGAAACAAGATACTCAATTTTTAGTGCACAAATACGAATTCCTGGTACGTACACGTACCACGGTTTCGTACATATATATATATATATATATATATATATATATATATATATATATATATATATATATATATATATTTATATATAGGGCTGATACATTTTATTAGATGCCCATAGATTCTGTTATATATCTTATATTTTTTTCTTTTTTTTTTTTTTCTCTTTTCTTTTTTAACATTCCGGCTTATATATTTTTATTAGATGCCGAGAGAAAAAAATGATTTATATCCTTTTTTATTTTATTTATTTTTTTAAATGTTATTTTAAATGTATTTTTAACAATGCAAATGTAGAGAATTTCTTTAATTACATATTACTAGCGTACTAATCAGCTTTTCATACAAACATCATCCTGACAAATTACTCCCTTAGCGAATGAGGTGGCCACTCATACAGCTTTGAACTGGATCAAGTAAGGGGTATTGTCAGGGCTATTCAACTCGTTCCTTTGTAGCTGCTTGCTGTGCCGTAACCTACGCCAAACAAGGATGTTCACGGCGATAAAAATTATCGCCGTTCCAAATAAACCTGCTAGTAATATAGGGTGAAGAATCTCTTTGTAAGTCGGCGACAGGTGGTCCTTTTCGGTAAGTTTCATTAAGCGTTTCGCCACACTTCCTTTATAGGGGAGAGGAAGTGCGGGCGTTGTAGAGGTCCACGTGAAGTTCGCGAAGTAAGCACGTTCTCTGATGATTGTCCGTAGGCCAGTCACCATGGAATTCGGGGAAGTCCCGATACAGCCATCTGCTGCGACGAAGATGTGGTTGAAGGATGTGGATCCGTCAGGGCATGATACATTGAAGCCGTCCTTGTCGTATCGTATCCACGAGCCATTATTTAGTCTGCAATTGAATTCCTTATTGTCAAAGGGATAAAGCTTATCCAGACAATTTTCACTTGTATGGGAGAGAGCACCGTCTAGCACTATACCTAACTCGCATGAATCCATCAAGTTTTTACGGAATTCAAATGAGTCAGCTGTACATATTTTTCTATCCATTGTGTCTGAACAGTGAGTTAATTGATTTAAGTCTTTAATGACCGTATATGTTTCCTTGTCTGGGGAAATCAATACGTGTCCTGTCAAACTGGATATTACTGGATTTGAGTGATTCGTCATGAAAGTCGGAAATGGTGATATCCTGTAAGATTGCCAGGCATCAGAAGAATCAAAGGGAATTGTAATCCTAACCTTGTTATTATCTACGTTTACTGTAATTAGGCTGTAATAAAATTCTAACCTATGTTCGTCTAACAAAGGAACATAGCCTAGTTTATCCCTAGTGTTCTCCAGAACTAATTTTAAGTAACGTATAGGCAACAAATGGGGCGACAATACACCTTTAGTTGCTAACGTGATAGCTTCTACATAATCCTTGGATTTCTCAATGAAATGTGCAATTCTGTTATGTATGTGATCTATCTTTGAATCATAATATGTTAATGTTGCTAACAAATCCTGTACTTCCATAATTTGAACGATATTATCTGAATGTTCATTTAACAAATCCATAATTTTATTGATTGAAGCTAACTGATCCCTTAGTTCTGACATAATCAATTCATCTTTATGAGTCAAGAACTCAATTTTCTTATTTTGATTACTAATTTTAAGACGATTGGAAAGTCCTAAACCTAAACTTGCAACAGACCCAAAGATGCTTAATGCAGCATAAATGAACGGATTCCGTCTTTCTTTTTGTTCGTGTCCTACAGTCCACATCAAAAGGTCATAAGCCAAAGATCCTGTCTCTCCAGTCTTATTTTTCAAGTCATCAGATAGCATCTCTGCAACTTTTAATGTTGATCCAAGCAAACTCTTAGTAGTCAAATGAAAATGTCTCCTATGCAACTCATCCAATGATGCAGAAAACCTTGAAATGGCGGTTCTTAAGTTAGTGACATCATTCTCTTGAAGAAAAATTGCTTGCATATGCACTTCGACAATTACGTTGGTTGATGTAATAAAAATGTCTTCTTGTCTTTCAACTATATTGCCATATTTAAAATATATATTCTTAGTCTTAGAACTCATCCCATACGAAAAAAATGTCTGAGCGAACAATATCACTCCCAACAACAAAAAATTCATCTTGGAAACCTGTAACGAGAAAAAACATATGTAATTACTCCTGTATTAAAAAGAAAACTTTTTAGTTACAAAAATTAAAATTTTTCCTCACTTCTTTTTAATTTCTTATGTGAGACAATGGTACTATTCTCTCATCCGTGGGTTGGGCTACGTTTTGAATTCTAAACCTATTGGCCGTTAATATTTCCAAAATGTTAAATGGGCCTTCAAACTTAGGTGTTAGTTTATAGTTGAGCCCTTTTCTGACATTGATTTGAATATAGATGTTATCACCCACGGTATATGTTTTAGTTGGTTTCGCTATTTTATCATGATTCCTTTTCATTATGATTTGTGATTCTTCTAAATTCTTTCGAAGGATATCATATCGACTTATACTTGCATTTATACATTCTTTTAAAGGATTTGATAGATTAGTTGTAGGCGTTAATACATGGAAAGGTGTTCTAACTGGGGTACCATACAATGCTTCATGCGGTGACATTTTAATTGATATATGATATGAATGATTCAGAGTACTCAGTGCCGCCGGTATTGCAATATCCCAGTTGGGGTCTGATCCCCCTAGTGTTACCCTTAATATATTTAATATCTTCCTATTTGCTCTTTCCACTAGCCCATTCGACTCTGGGTGATATATCATGGTATTAACCTTCTTTATGTTGAGGAATTCACACAATGAGATAAGAAAGTGATTATTAAATTCACCACCCGAGTCTGAGATTATCATGTGTGGAATTCCATGTTTACAAATGTAACACTCGTAAAACTTCCTAGCGCATTCAATCGCAGTTTTAGTTTTAAGCGCTATTAGTTCTGTATATCGAGTTAAAGCATCTATAATCACTAAGAGGTGCTTATTTCCTCTGTCTGACTCGTAAAATCCTGTTAACAAATCTAAATGTATTCTTTCAAAGGGTTGATTGGGAACAGGATAAGCTCCTAAGCTAACAGGTGTTTTCGTATGCCCTTTGTTTTCCTGACATGTGCGACAATTAGCTATGTGTCTTTTTATATCTGTAAGCATTGTATGCCAATAAAACAATGATTTGGCTTTCTGTGACATTAATGAGAACCCAGGGTGTCCATGTAATGGATTTGAATGCAACCAATTCAGGACAGTGGAAACAAGTGAGTTTGGTACTACTACCTGGTCGTTAGTTACATGTGGTGTATTGCGGGTTTTCCTTGTCACAGTCCTACACAGAATATTATCTTTGATTACATAATTCTGCTGCTTATACTTTATATATTCTTTTTCTTTATGATTGCCTTTCAAAGCATTTATAATTGTTTCTATTTTCTGATCTTTTCTTTGCTCAGTCTGTAACAATTCAGCACTCCAGCCTAAATCTTCTTGTTCAGATATTGTTTTTACAATAGGCATGGATGTTGATATATCTATTAATTCAGCTAAAGACTCCGTACAAGATGACACGGGGTTGCGTGATAATGCATCCGCAATGATATTAGCTTTCCCAGGTAAATACCCGATTCTTGCGCCAAAATCTTGAATGATTAAATGCCACCGAGTTCGTTTAGGGCTGTGATTGAAGCCTTTAAAGAACTCTGTTAGTGGTTTATGGTCAGTAAGAACCTTAACGGGATAACCGTAAATTATGAACTTAAAATGCACTAGCGAATTAACAATAGCTAGTCCTTCCTTGTCTATTACTGCATACTTACTTTCGGAAGTTCTCAATTTTCGAGAATAGAAAGCTATCGGGAAAAACTGTTTATCATATTGCTGAAGCAATACCCCTCCTACTCCTAAGTCTGAGGCATCTGTTGCAATGAAGAATTCCTTACCGAAGTCAGGAAATTTTAAGATAGGAGAACTACACAGTTCATCTTTCAAAGTATTAAACGCCTGTTGATGTTGCTCAGACCATATGAAATCTACGCCCTTCTTCGTAAGATCAGTTAAAGGAGCGGCTATTATTGAATAGTTGCGTATAAAACGTCTGTAATATCCACTACAACCCAGAAATTGCTGTATTCCCTTGACATTAGTAGGTATGGGAAAATTACGTATAGCCGACACCTTACCATGGACTACTTTAAGACCTTGGCTTGACACCATGAAACCCAAATATATTAATTCTGTTTTGAAAAATTCACACTTACTAATCTTTACCCTTAAGTTATGTTGTCTTAATCTCTGTAGTACTAGTTCTAACTTACGTAGATGTTCTTCTAAGGTGTTGGAAAAGATTACAAGATCATCCATATAGGCATGCAATATATCCCCTAACAAGTCTCCAAACACTATGTTAATCATTCTTGTAAATGTTATAGGAGCACAACGTAAACCAAAAGGTATCCGTAAAAATTCATAATGTCCCCTGGCTGTGCTGAAGGCTGTGTATGGGATACTATCTTCTTCTAATGATATCTGGTGAAAGCCTTTAAGTAAGTCCAAACTGGTAAAATATTTATTCTGACCTAACAAAGACAAAATATCGTCAGTACATGGCACTGGGAATCGATCAGGGATCGTTTCCTCGTTTAGACGACGAAAGTCGACGCAGATACGCCATGTTCGATCTTTTTTCGGTACAACTATTAAAGGAAAATTATAAGGGCTATTTGATTTTCTAATGACTCCTTCCTCTAACATTTTACCTACTTCATCATTTATTTCATTCTGGAATTTCATAGGGAGTCTGTACGAGGGTACATATATAATTTTCTGTTTGTCTTTTAACCTTATTTGATGCTCGATCACATCTGTTTTTCCTAAGGATCCATCCGTAGTGGAAAAGACATCTGAATATTTATTTAAAAGTTCAAAAATTTTCTGCTGAATTTCTTCGCCTTGAATGTCCTTACTGATTTTATTTTTAATAGATCGTAAAAGGGATTCATCCGCAACTGATTGAGAGTGATTGATTTCAGCAACGGTAAGAATACGATGTTTATAAACTTCTACATCCAAGATATGTTGATTTTTGTGAATTACTAAAGTGTTATTTAAATTATTACAGACTTCGATATTACATTGCTGATGTGAGCCTACTGTATAAATAGCTTGTGTGACAGACAATCCGTTGGTTTTCAAAGTATCGGAAAGGATTGATATTTCAGATCCCGGTAGTGTTTTCTTTATTTGCACTATTAAATTCGAAGGGATGTTTGGTTCGATATATTGCGTGCAAGATGATATTACGGGTGAACGAGAATTCTGCTGGGTCGCGTATATTATTTCTTTATTAGTGAGACAAGTTATTGGTTCTTCAACGTACGTTACGGTTACATTTGTCGTCTCCTTTTTATCCAAAACTGACTTTAAAGTATCAGAAGACTTATAGAATTTCCCTTTGATATACACGCCGTGCTTTGCAGGAGCTAAGATAATGTTTTGATTTCCCATAGATGGGTATCCTATAATTACAGCTGGATACATATTAATGTTTTTCACAACAACAAATGTATCGGCAAACGTGCGATTACCGACTCTGAACTGAATATGAGTTATGCCTATGACGTTTAATTCATTATTTCCTATACCTGAAAGTCTGATTCCTGATTTTTCAATCGGAAAGTTCGAAAACAACAAATGATGCGTCTTCAAATCCATAATATTACGTGGACTACCAGAGTCAAAAAATAACGTAAAGGATTTGTGTTCTAAATTTACAGCATATAAGGTTGGCCGTAACTCATTTTGGCTTATTATTGTATGAATTCGTTGCAAATCTACGGGAGCATGCACTGTTTTACTTAATTCGGCCGTGTGTTTCATAGGAAAATCTATTGTCTCACAATTATCTGATAAAACATTAAATTGATTATTCAATACTATTGATGTTGACATAAATGACCTTGACCCAACATCACTCTCTTCCCCTCTAGAGTTAACTATGTGGTATTTGCTTTGCTCTGCACATTCTGAAAATTAGGCTGACTTTGCGAGGTCTGGTTTGACGGCCCAGGCTCAGCGATATTTGAAGAAGTGTTTGTTTGTTTCGGACTCTGAACTGCATTGACATTTTGTTGTTTCTTCTTATTGTTAAAATGAGGATTTTTCTTTTTATTTCCATATGGAACTGACTGTGGAATTGACTGTGTATTTCTAGGATATTGTTGTGTCTTACGCGCGTAACATTGACTATAAGAATGTGATCCTGTGTTGTGAACTGAACAAAATTTCGTTCTACAGTCTGCGCTTATGTGACCTTGACGTTTGCAGTTGTAACACGTCACTCCCGCTACTGGATTATTAATTACGTTCACTGTTTGTGGTTTTGTTTCATTCTTAGCAAAAACTTGAGTTAACACGGGATCGAGATCTGGACACTTGGACATGTGCTTCTTTATCTGTTTATAGACATCCAATTCCGTACTTGCAAGCATTAACTTCTTATCAAAGCACCGCACTAAAGCTTCAGGCAACATAAGTGTCATGCAAGTTAAATACATTAATCGTAAAAAATCTTTCACGGAGATATTATCGTTAGTAACCCAAGTGGAATTACCTAAAATGTCCTGATATTCGTTAAGCCTATCAGCTATGAGAGCTGCTCTCTCAACAACATTAAGCCGATTCATAGTGGCTTGATTAAGTGTATTTCGTAACGTTAACACTACATCCAAAGCTTCCTCTCCCCCATAGATCGCGCGTAACCTAACTTTGAAATCATCCCAAGTAACTGCTTCCTGAAATGAAACACCTCTTAAATACGCACTCGCATCCCCCTAAGAAAAATCTATAAAACTTTTAGCTTCTTGTAATTGTACAAAAGGATCTACGATTTGTTTGGCATTTAAATGGGCATCAACGGATGAAATCCATGACTCCACATTTTGTGGCAAGAACCCGTTGACACGGCCTTGAAAAGGAAGGATTGCTGACCTGGCATTTACAAGCGTCACAATTGGAGGAGGATTAGCCTGGCCTACACCACTAGGTCCAGGGGTAGGGCTGACAGGAGGAGCCATGACTGCTGTATTCTTTTTTTTTCTATCTCTTTGACCCCTTTCAATCCTATCAAAATATCTATATGAGTACAGACGCCCACTGCGTAAACGCATATGTATAATAAAATTCCCCCAACAATGTTACTAATCCCAATACATTTCCCCCCAAGAGTTTATGAAAGAAAAAGGAATTAGCACAAAGAAAGAAAAATTCTAAATGAGAATTCGGAGTTTCTTATAACAAAGTTTAGGAATTCACTCACCCCAGTAATATTTGACTAACGACTTGTGATAACTACACTTCACTGCACAAACTGAAATGAATACAAAATCTCTGTACTTAGCTTATATATGAAGTCGAGTCGTCTCTCTCTCTCTCTCTCTTGATGTTTTGTTAGCGATGTCTCGTTCTAGTTTCTTGTAGAATGTAGGTCTTCCTGGATATGTTTTGCAATAGTTGAATGCCAGTCCTTGGGTTTCCTAGGATGTTGATTGAAGATTCTATTTGTATACTAACATATGTTGGTGTTAGCATTTTCGTTGGACTTAGTCAAAATTGTAGATTCTTGTAGATAGTTTTATTTTGAAGTCTTGAAGATCATTCTCTGGTTTCACAGCTTTTATGTTGAAGTCTTGAAGATATATCTCTGGTTTTACAGCTATTTATTTTGAAGTCTTGAAGAGTTTAACCGCTGTCTTTGAGTTTAATCGCTGCCACCATTTATTGGTGTGCTACTGTCTTAAGCACACATTTGAGTATGAGTTGTTTTCAAATGTATTTGAATGGTTTACTGAACACATTTTAGTAGTTTTTAAGTTTTATTGTGAATAACAACTGAGTTAAACATCTCCATCACTGGAGGAAGCTGTGTTGGTCCACATGACCAATTCTGGTGAAGTTTAGATAAGAACTGAACAAATTACTGATATCCCAAAAATCGTACACTTGCTTTAATTTGGATAAGTGACGGAATCGGAAGACACCTGCATCCGGTGACGTCACAAACTTTCACACGAAGAGACAATGTGTTGACACTAAGAAAGAATGACAACTTAGCATCTTACATCCTGTACACAATTTGAGTTGACCATAGCAAATCTCACGGCCAGCTCTTCCAACCAACATGACATATTACGTCATTTGTTTTAAACATGTAATATTACTATTCTAAATATTACATATATATATATATATATATATGCATATATATGTATAAATATATATATATATATATATATATATATATATATATATATATATATATATATATATATATATATATATATATATATATATATATATATATATATATATATATATATATATATATATATATATATGGATGAAAAGCAACACTATATAGTGCTCAAATAGAAACAAATTTATACCTCGTACTTGGATCGAACCCTAGCCCCTTCAAATGAAAGGCCCGGTCGGTTCCAACTATGCCACTAGAGCAGTGATTCTTAACCTTGTTGGAGGTACTGAACCCTGCAAGTGTCATATATACACTCATCGAACCTTTCAAAGTCGGATATATATATATATATATATATATATATATTATATATATATATATATATATATATATATATATATATATATATATATATATATATATATATATATATACATATATATATATATTTATATATTTATATATATATATATATATATATATATATATATATATTTATATATATATTTATATATATTACATATATATATATATATATATATATATATATATATATATATATATATATATATATATATATATATATATATATATATATATATATATATATATATATATGTATACTGTATACACACATACAAATGGGTAAATGAAATAAAGGGGAAAAGAAAAAGAAAGTTACACCTAAATATATCATATATATCAGCATATATTTCAAATTCAAAACATAGATATATATTGTATCAGTGCACAATATGAACCATGCATCATTTGCACACAGCACCACTGTGTTCAAAGAACAATATCAACAAAATATGAACTCCACACAAAAGCAAAAATATAATGTATACATATTGCAAATCAATGTCACTTTCGCTGTTGTCTTTCAGAGACAATTTCAGAAATCCATGGCTTAACTTGGTAAGTGTCACTCTCATATTTGTGTTTATATAACTTCAGCCGAACCCCTGAGACTGGCTCACCGAACCCCTGGGGTTCGATCGAACACAGGTTAAGAACCATTGGAAACCTAACTGCTAACTGCATTTCAGGATTTACTTGGCAAGACATCGGTCTCTTACCAACGAGTTTTCCCCGACTTCCAGGCCCACCAGGTAACACAATTAATAGCTTTTAATTAGAATTACTCCTATGAGTCAATATGGATGAAAATCAACACAATACTGTGCTCAAATAGAAAAAAAATTCTATCTCATTCTGAGATCGAACCCTAGCCCCTTCAAATGAAAGGCCAGGTTGCATCTGGTGGCATGATTGGAAGCGACCTGGCCTCTCATATGAAGAGACTAGGTTTGCAATGTGATTCTTCCGTTTGTGAACATCATTACGCAAATAACTCCTAACCAATTTCAACGAAACTTGGTGTACATGTGGGGCATGACTCAAGGACAAAAACGGTACTTTTTGATTGAAATTAATGGAAGTGCAAGTACGCAGTGTACTTTGAAAACTCTCAAAGTTATTTTTTGTTTGTTTGTACACAACATTACGCAAAAACTACTGAAGCAGTTATAACAAAACTTGATGGACATGTCAGCTATGACAAGAAAAAATCCAGTAAATTTTGAAGAAAATACATCGAAGCACAAGTACGCAGTGGAGTTAAAAGTATAATAAGACTACATGTCGTAGCTAAGGCGGGCTCTCTACTAGTTAACCTCTAGTCCTTTACGAAGTGTAAGTATCAAATTGTAGGATGTTACCTGAATCCAATATGCAACTTTCGTTTTTTTTTTTTTTTTTTTTTTTTTTTTTTTTTACTATCTGCATGTTTAGCTGCATTTGGCATTAAAAGATCACCTTTTCTCTAGGTTCAGTGCCCATCAGTTGACATTATAAAAGTATCGAAGTGGTGAATATATGTAGATAGTCACTTACTGCCATCAGAGACAATAGCTTCAGTTTTGTATTTAAATCGCCTGAAGAGACGGTTACTACATAAGATCTTGCAGTGGAAGTGCCCTGCATATTCGTTTAGCAAAAGCATAGAGTGAACATCAAACTTTATTACTATATCACCCGTACAGAGTCAATGTCTTCGATTTTTTACTGTTTTACCAGGAATTAGAACAAATTTTCCAAAGGATCTTTCTGTTCTTTAATGTTATCAGTTATTTACTACTGTGATCGAGAATCTGAATATTGCATCAGTTCTTTCTTCAGATAAAGAAAAATATTGAAGTTCTTCTGAATCAACTTTCCTTAAATTGATTATGTGTGAAATGAGGTTGAAAATCATCTTGGCCCGAGAAAGACCAACCACGGTCATAGCTGCTTTTAAGGAATGTACACAAGTGCCTAATGTTAAACAGCTTCTGCAGATGCCCGTATTTATACTTTCGACGACCTCTTGTATAGAGCGCTCATTTTCAGCACTAAGGAGAATAATAATAATAATAATAATAATAATAATAATAATAATAATAATAATAATAATAATAATAATAATAATAATAATAATAATAATAATAATAATAATAAAATAAATTACATAAAGCCTACAATTAGTGAGGAATGGTTTTGGGGGTTGGCAATAATGGATATTCATGATTATGTTACAATAGATGTGGACAACAAGGTAGATGATTCTGCTAAGCATAAAAAATAGTCGTTTTCTTGTATGTAACTGATGTGTGTTCACTGTTTTATTTTTTGTATTTTGTATACTAAAAGTCCACATTTGCCATTGTTCGTTTTTTTTTTTATATGACTGAAGATCAGATAAAGCATTACTTTTGCATATTACCGAAGGAAAAAAATATCCTGCTGTGCTCATAAATTTTGTGGACATTGAGTGCCTGTACATTGTAGTATGAAAATTGGGCTTATTGAGATATTAACTCTGCTCTTATGGAAAAGTAATAATAATAATAATAATAATAAAAATAATAATAATAATAATAATAATAATAATAATAATAATAATAATAATAATAATAATAATAATAATAATAATAATAATAATAATAAGAGAAGAAGAAGAAGAATAAGAAGAAGGAGAAAAAGAATATATTTCCATAATTATTATTATTATTATTATTATTATTATTATTATTATTATTATTATTATAATAATAATAATAATAATTATTATTATTATTATTATTATTATTATTATTATTATTATTATTATTATAATTATTATTATTATGTGCACCAAAATGCCTCTAAAATTAATACAAATAGCTGCACTCGCTTGGTTCAACGTCCACTAAAGTGTCTCTCTTATTAAATTCCTGGCTGTGCCCGTATAAAAATATACAGTTGATTTTATTGTAACTTCCATCAGGCTTCTGTTTGCCAGATGTATTCAATTTGTCATTTCTGGTGAAATGTGAGAAACACAATCTTCCACAGATTACATTCACCTTCATAAGTAGATATTTAGTGCCAAGTCAAAAAAGAAAAAGAAAAAAAGAAAAAAAAAGAGAAGAAACAAAAAAATATAGGCACCATACACCCTTGTACTGTAATAAAATTGTAGTTTATATTCATAGAAGTCTATGAAAATCAATATCAGCCACTACAACTTATTTTTTACGAATGAATACACAAAAATCTGAATTTAAAGATGATAACTTTGATTACCTAACTGGTAATTTGTCCTTTTTTTCAGCAAATATTACTTTGATTCCCTTTCGTGATAAAATTTCACCAATAAATGCTGTAAATTTTCTCTTCTTATTTGTAGAAAAAACATTTATCCTAAATAATAAAAGTCTTTTCTTAAAAGAGCCATTTCTGTTCCTCTCCCTCTGAGAATATCAGACAGATCAAGGACAAAAAAATGGAAGAGTTTTATCAAAAGAGGAAAGCATAATAGCTAGATGAAAGGAGTACTTTGAGGAGTTACTAAATGAAGGAAGCCCCAGTGCATTAATAAAAGATGAAAACTCTTAGGAAAGAATAGTCCAGGATATCAGTAAAGAAGAGTTTAAGATGGCTCTGGTTAAAATGAAGAAGGAGAAAGCATTGGGACCTGGTGGAATACCTGCTGAAGTGTGGAAGTGTTTAGGAGAGGAAAGCTTAGACATTATGTGGGATTTAATAACTAAGATATATCGCCAAGAAAGAATGCCAGACATAGAGAGTAATAGCGAAACAGTTCCTAATTACAAAGGGGAAGGGTGATGTGCAGGAGTGTGAGAACTACTGAGGAATTAAACTAATATCACATACAAAGAAAATATATTAGATGATTATAGAAGCAAGATTGAGAATGGGAACCACAATTTGTGAAGAAAAAATTGGTTTTATGCCAGGAAAGAGCATAGTTCATGCAATATTTGCACTACGAAAGACTGTAGAGAAATATAGAGAAAAACAGAAAGTACCACATCTGGTGTTTATTGATTTGGATGAAGTGTATGATAGGGTACCTAGGCAGAAAGTGTGGAGTTGCTTGAGAGAGGAAAGAATTTCTGAAAAGTATGTCAGAATAATGAAAGATATGTATGCAGAGGCAATCTCACAAGTAAGAAGCACTGTTAGAACTACGGAGAAGTTTAAGGTGAGGGTTGATCTCCACATAGGTTCAGCCATTAGCCTCTACGTGTTTGATGTTATCATGGATGTTATAACATCGGAAATTGGAGAAGAGGTGCCTTGGAATGCAATATTTTGTGGTGACATTGTGCTGACTGATCTAACAAGAGTTGTCCAACTCAAGCTAGAAAGATGGAGAGAAGAACTTGAGAGTAGAGGCTTAAAGATAAGAACAAAGGATGTATGTGGACAGGGAACAGTGAAATTAGGTCAAGAAGACATAAAGAACTTTACTTCTTCATATATAGTGGTTCTGTTATGAGTAAAAATGGAAACCTTGATATAGAAGTCAGTCATAGAATTCCGTGAGCATGGATGAACGGAAGAAAGTCATCAGGGATATTTTGTGATAGGAGGATCAGTGCAAAGGTTAATGGAAAGTTTTATAAAAGTTTTGTCAGACAAACCATACTCTATCGGGCAGAGACTAGGCCAATAAAGAAGAAGAAATAAAGAAAAATGGAATTTGCCGAGATAAAAATGTTGAGGGGGATGTGTGGTGTCACAAAATAAGACCTCGAATGAATTAATCATGGGAACAGTCAAAGAATTAGAGGCTTTAAAGAAAGCTCAGGAGAGAAGACTAAAATGTTTTGGTCATGTCAGTAGGAGAGAAGATGAACATGTATGTAAAAGGGTTATGAACATAAAGGTGGAAGGCAGAATAAGGATGGGAAGGCTAAAGTTCAGGTGGAAAGATGAATTATTGAATGGCATGAAGGAAAAGGGTCTAATAAAACAAGATGTACAGGGCTGAACAAGATGGAGAAGGCTGACTAGATACAGTGATCCCATATAGAAATGGGAAAAGCTGAAGAAGAAGAAGAAGAAGAAGAAGAAGAAGAAGAAGAAGAAGAAGAAGAAGAAGAAGAAGAAGAAGAAGTTACTGAACTGAATACTAGATGCAGCTAAGCTACTGTAACGAGTAAATTCAAATTACAATTGTATTATACCTCCCCTATCATCTTAGTCAAGGTTGAGGAGGATGGAGGGAACGTATGCACACTTAACTTTTCATATATGCAGATACATTTAGATTCCATATCCTGAAAGATATAGATTCTTCAATGACCGTAGACCAGTTCTTTGGTAAGAACCTAGCGTAACACCTGCCACATGTTTATTCACAGGTAGTTAGGAGGTTGACAGGAGTCATGACTTTACATCCTCTATAGGAACAAAGTACATTTACATTGACTTTGACATTTCCGAGGTTAGTTAAGAGGCTAGAGGGTTATAGGAGACTTTCAGCTTCTTAAGAATAAGTCTCCTATTAAGGTCGATGGTTTGTGTGGGAATAAATTAAAAATTCTAAAGGAATTTATTTTTACCTAACTATACAAAACGGAGACTTTTATGTTACACTACCTGCCTCAATCAACCCACAAGTCTTAAGGTATAGGATAAAGGGAGATTAGCTCTAACTGATTGGCGGCCGAGGCCTAATTCTAAACCAACAGTCAACTATTTTTTTTCCTGGTGTAAGATGAAGAGCGGTTTTCAGATTCACTGAAGTCTCAGCTTTTTATCTTTAGGAAATGTACTAATTACTTTGAAACTTGTGATGTCTTCATGTGAGGCTTATGCTTGATATTCTGATTTATTTGGTAGATTAACAGAACGTTAAAAACCTTACCTCTGTGATCCCGACTGAAAATTAATCACTCCTCAAAAGCAACTGATGAGCAGCAATATACAAAAAAAAAAAAAAAAAAAAAAAAAAAAAAAAAAAAAAAAAAAAAAAAAAAAAAAAAGACATGGATTAGTTGGACAGAGGATTGAGTAGGAACCTGTTATGAAAGGAATTGTTTCAATAAAATTTGATTGAATTTTATTTTACCTGACGATTAGGACAGACGTCCTCGTAAACCTTAATGATGCACAGTGTGTTTCTAAGATCATAAATATATAATGGAAAATTCTAATTATCCTTTAATCAATCAGTTTTAATTTCCTAACGATTACATCCTTTCACTAATAGAATAAATCTCTAGAAACAAATAATTGCATTTGATTCCAATTACAAATAAATATTCACTCAATTAAATAATAAAAGAATTGTCTTTTGGATGACTTCCTACTTTTTAGTTATTTATTTGAAATAAGCAATACTAAAATATATTTCTAAAAAGAGTTTCACATCAGCATAGATGCTTGTGGATATATCTTTTTCCGTAGGGTACAGTTCAACTTTATCATATATCCGATTGAGTAAGCGGCCTTCGTCATTTAGCTGAAGGAAAACGTTTTAATTCATTCCCAGGAGTTAAGGACTATATGGCACTTTTGATACTTTTAAGATTAATATTGTAAGGTTCCCGAATTCTGATAAGACTCCAAATACATCCTAGAATACAATCATGCTAAAGATATGCGCATCTACTAATTGTATGGTGGCTGAGGCGTTCATCATTTTGTTATGTGATATCACATAGTATTCACATACAATTCTGATTTTGATAACATTAGACCAAAGCTAATATCCTTCCAGTCCTGCGCAAGAAGATTTTTTTTTTTTTTTTTTTTTCTTGAAAATTGCATTTATATTTTATAGAATATTTGGGGGGGGGGGGGGTTATTGAAGGTTTAGGGAAATTTTCCAATAGGAATATCTGCACTCCTGATTCAGACTACAATTTCATGTATAGTTGAGGTGAATTTGTGTTTTACGCAAGAGGTGGCATTAGTTCCATTTATTTTAAGTGGTATTTAGATTGTAAAAAATAACGAATGAAACTGAAGTCAGTTCAAGAAAAAATATCTTAATATAGATAATATTTATTTCAAAATTGAGGTTTCTTCACAAAAATTTTCCCAATTTTAGTGATTATATTTTACCCGACACTGATTAATTACAGAGCGTAACTAAGCAAACCTTCCACCATAACAACTGCCCATCTGTATGAAGATTGAGGGATATGAGCATTTAAATAATAATATATATTAGTGATATTACCTGTTCATGGTAACTTAACTTTTAACCCTCAATAGAACTCGGTTGTAGATATTTATGAAGAAATGTTTATTGTCTATATGTAGCCAACATAACTAGCAATAAAGTGATATACATAAACTCATGTGGAATAGGTAACAGGGTAAATTAAATAAAGTATTTAGAAAAACATGTCTCCAATTTTTCACCCACGGAAAATCTGGTTTGCCAAAAGTGGGTTACAATAGGATCATTAAAGTAAAACTTTCAGCTGGTATCCCCTGTATCCCTTGGCCCAACTATTACCACTGGATGCCTGATTATAACAAAATTATTTTCACATATTATTTATCACCTTCTTTTCTTCTTTTACACACATATACTGCATGTATATATATAAATGCGTGTTAGAGTATGCTTGAACCATGAATGATTGGGGCACCGAGTTCCTCTTACTAAACTATTGACCAGACAAAAAGGAACAATGTAATGGATGAAACAACAGATTACAAAGTAACAAATGTGAATTTGTGGTATTCCAGAAATGGGAGGACGTTAATCTTGTTCCAAATGACGTTAAAATATATATTCTTTTAACCCTTTTACCCCCAGGCTATTTGGAAATTTCCAACCCTTCAATTGCATATTATAGAACCATGAAATCTATTACAAGAATGTTATGCAATATTCAACTGAATGCATTTTACTTTCTTCACTAATGAGTAACTTTGAAACCTTTCCATAAAGATAATTTTTTTCTTTTGTGGTGAGATCTGAGGACTGTGCAATTGAATGTTTTTTTTTGTTTTTGTTTTTTTTTCTGTTTTTTTTTTTAAGACTAAACTACACAATTCATGTGGCCCACTAATTATAGCGGAGAAACTGTTTACATAATAATTATGTTACAGAATATATGAATGATAGTTGGTGACGAGGCCAGATATATTCATGGAAAGCAAGATCATTCGCTTGCAAGATAAGTTGGGTACAGATTCATTATTGATGATGTCATCTGGGAATATATGTTATGATATAATGGTCTGCACACAGCAAATACTGAATCTCAGTTAACTAAAATAAATAAACACTACAGTGTAGATATTTTCTGATAATACCTGTCAACATCTAAACCCAATGAAATGTTATTGGGGGATCTATATACACACACACACACATATATATATATATATATATATATATATATATATATATATATATATATATATATATATATATATATATATATATATATATATATATATATATAGTTATTGAATTCTTTTTTTAGATTAAAGATGGTGCTGAGAATATGGCTATATATATTTTGTATATAGATAGGTAGGCTTAAGATAATGCTTGGTGGTAGAGGTGTAGAATGCCACCACCGTTCGTCCTACGTGGCTTAAAATGTTACTAAAAGAACATCACCTTTCAGTCTTGCTTTTTACCAAAAGGCCCACTGTCAATAACTGTGAAAACTGCTGCCTTGCAGATAGACTATTTAGTCAAAGGCTAGCCCCAACGCTGCAATGGTATATGTTTGTAAAAACCCTCTGCCAAATTATAAACCAAGTCCTGATCTGGCAGCCAACCCCTTCATGTAGGGATAATGATTGGAAAGAGGAAGAACCAAGCAATTCGGTAACCAATGGCAAATGTCTACCATTAGCTAACATTGAAATCTATATTGAGTCTCACATTAGTGTCAACAATGTGCCGCTGAAGGCTTAAAATAACAAGAAATAACTACAAAACAGTCATACAAAAATAAAGTGAAAACCTTAAAAAAAAAAAAGGAAAATCTCACTGCACGAACATAGATATAGCCAGTTTCCCATGGTTTAATACGGCATGGTTATCAAGTTCACATCCGCTTAGTATCAGGATATTATCGAAAAGATATTTTCTGTTTCACCTCCTCCAGATTTGACGTTCATGGAAGAGAAGCTCAAATTTCATAATCTCAGGTGTATGAAGCAGGTTATGAGACACCCTTCGTCGAGTCTAGACTAAGATTTTTCATTTTTCTGAAGCTTACGGGAAATCCCCACTGCTGATTTCGACAAAAGGTAATCATGAATGGAGGAATGAATTCCTTTTTGTATAAAGGATTGAGCACTTATATAAGTTTTTATGTTTCAAATAATTATTTTTCACCTTGTTTTGTGCAGATGTCTCATGAACTCAATAAAATTATCTTATTGTCAAGGTCTAGTTTCCAACTTCCGTTTCCTTCTAGAGAGGACTATTGCACTCCATAAGCATCTTCAGTTAGCTCTAAAGCTCAAAATAAGTTATTCGTTTGTGCGAATTGCAATCTAAGTTTAGGCGATGAATAGGTTCCATATGAATACCCTAAACAATTCGTGTAGCCATAATTTCGTCTGATATAAAGATTGAATGGCGGGTTTTGTCAACACAAGATACGGAAGCGATAGACAAAATTATCATGACTCCAACCATGTCATTTTAAGGAATTATCTCTTCGGCTCATAAAAGGTAGATCTTCATGTGTAGAATACATAATATTCCCTTTAAAGTATTACAATAATGTAAAACAAATAAGTTTTTATATTCACGATTTAAAAAAGGTCTTTTCTTCCAAGTTCTAAGAAAATGATTCATATCTTAGATGTAAGAATCACGAAGTTATTCAATCTAAACTTTTAAATTGCATAATTTTTTTTTTTTCAAATTCCGGGTCTCAAATTTCTTTTATAGACTCTTAAACTCGTAATGACGATGAAATGTAAGACGTCTAGCTAGAATACACGATTTATTATTACTCTCTTAACAGAAGCTAAAGTTAATAAAGGGAAGTATGACTACTGGAAAGATTTTTGGCAATTACATTACCCAGGAAACCGAAACTCGCACCTTTTTTTATCACTGGTACTTTGGAAGCCATTGAGCCAATAAATGCAATTGGGTAGAGCCAAAGTAGCGTTATGAGGTAGACGTTGGAAGAGGTTGGGCAGCTAGGTTGAAGAAACGAAGTGCATATGGAGGGAGGGTAGAAGGCTGAAAAGTGGGTGCACATAAGATATGCACATTGTTGACACCTTTAGTCATTAATAAAGGTCCTTTGGATCATAGACATACCAACTTTCAAGCATTCTACTTTATTTCCGCTTTAATTTGGTCTCCTAAACCTTGCTGTAAAATCTATTTTAACTTTTACTTCTTCATGAACACTATGGTGTTTCTCATATGTTGAGCAAGGACAATGAATGACATTTCCGGTGGCAGCGCTGAACCATAATCACCTATTCCGTGAATAAAACATTTTATTCTATTTATAGAGCTAGTGATCAAACAATTTATGGTTTGCTGTTCTTTTCTTTGGGGGTGGGGGGGGGGCGGCTGGAGATAATAGATTACAACTGGAAATAAAACGCTATCATAACAAACTAATAACTCGATGAATAATAATTTAAATATCAAGCCGAATAATTAGTTGCTCTGGAGTGTTTCTTCAACCAGTTTGACGTTATGCTAATCTCTTTATTCATTAAACGCTCTATTGAGGATTATCGGACTGAAAATTCAATTGACATGTCAGTTATGTATTCACATGAAGTATGTCACGCTTATAATTAATGCCTCATATAATGAAGTCACATTAATTCCGTTTGAATAAAATTATGTATTTTTCCTTATGAATTCGGTATTGTTAATATATGATATACTTATCCACCTTTTTTTAGGCTAATGCTTTTTAGAGAATTTTTAAATGTATGATTCCTTCTGATGTTGGAAATGGGAAATCATAAGCACCGATCATAATAGATCTAGTCGCTATAAGGTATTTTGAAAGATACCGTATAACAATAGAATATTATTATATAATATATAATATATTTTACCTGAATAAAATGGCTATGTTGATGTTATTTCTGATTTGAGAAGGCTGTTAAATGGCTGTAATTCTGTTTAACCGAGATTCTCTCTCTCTCTCTCTCTCTCTCTCTCTCTCTCTCTCTCTCTCTCTCTCTCTCTCTCTCTCTCTCTCTCTCTCTCTCTCTCTCTCTCTCTCTATTTAGACATAATACTTACGCATATTGTGCTGTCCATGTACACCATTTTCAAAATGAACCAAAATATACAATAACAAAGATTTGCCTTTTTATAAGTCGATCATGAAAGGTTCAAATCTTTGAATGTATGGTGTTGTGATATAATCTTATGACAGGTAAATTCAATAACTGGAGTTAGGTTCCTAACGAAAAAGGAATTTTCTTTTACTCTTTAAATTAGATTTACTCTAAAAATTACTGATCATTATTCTTGTATACACTATTACTTTTATAGCGAAGATTTAATTATATTATCTTTTTGATTAATTATATCTATACTCTGTTGCAATTATCTTTCCACTTTTCTTTATCTTTTCGAACATTTCTATGGAATGTATCTTCCAAGAAATATATTTTTGAAATAGTTATAATAATATTAATGAAATTTAAAAAAAAAAATGCTGTAAGTAACACTAATGTAGGTAACAATTTCTTGCACATCTCCTCTGCCAGTCCTATTTTGAAGTTCTTTTCTATTGATATCATCGTTTTCAAGAAAATTGTCCATAACTCTGGCAGAAATCCAAAGGTTAAGAGAATATCGGACAATTCGAAGGTCATAGTAAGACTTCCTTAATGGAAGCGTCACCAAGGTTTCCTACACATTCCATTAGTCAGTTTTTCTTATGCTTCTATTCCATCTCTACTTAGATGATCAAATATTAAGTAATTCTTGAGCCAAAGTCAACGAATTTCACGTTTTGATCTTTTTAGTAACTTCGACACCTCCTTCAGGACATCTATAACTTGTAATATTTGAACTACTTTCTCCCCCAAAATTATCAATACTTATTTTATTTTCACTAACTAATATCAAAAACGTCAAAATGAATTGGCCATGGGTTATAATTTATTATGAACTTTAGCAAATATACTTCTATGTTTTAAAGAAGCAGGCTATTTATCATAGAAGGTATATACGTAATACATTCAGTATTTTTATATATTAAACTAACGACAAAGCTTTCTTGAATTACATCAACAGCCAACACCCTAAAATCGAGATTGAAACTGAAAGTATTATCAAACTATACAACATTGTGTCGAAGATGATAAATAAAATAGATACTTCCTATTATGGAAAAAATACATTTTAGGGATTGGAACTTAACATAGTAAGAACATGTTTCACAACACATCTATAACCCTGTTCTACAGAGCTTATAGCTTATATCCATTGGATGAAAAAAAAATCGGCTTTATTTAAAAAAATTACACTATATAAATGATAATGTGAACGGTTATTTTCCATTCAGAACATTGTTCAGAAATACTGCTCACAAATCAATATTAAAATTGCATTTTTCATCAATGTCAATCTACAAACTTTCTCCAAAAAGAAGTCTAACTGTCGGCTAACGGTTTCAATTGCCCTATTTGTCAAGTCACACATATTGTCTCTTTTTCTTTTATATATTTTACTTCGGCTTAAAAAGAAAAAAAAGATTTGATCAAGTCATTCCGACCATAGTTGCACTGGAATCCAGCCTTTATGAAATCCCATGTCCTCATCCGCAAAACAAACATGCAAAGAATATTAATGTACCAACTTTGATGTTAGGGATTTAGGAATACTAGGTAAAGGTGATAGTGAAATTAAGATAAGAATTGTAAAATATGTGTTAAAACACGATCCTTCGACATAAACAGGGATGATTCTAGTTACTTGTTCTGATTTATATATATATATATATATATATATATATATATATATATATATATATATATATATATATATATATATATATATATATATATATATATATATATATATATATATATATTTGCCCATTTAGACGTGTTTTTCGTATTCAAATAAACTATTAATTTTAAAACATTCTCGTCTGGATTCTCTCATCGACCTCAGTATCAGAGCCCCAAGGCGGAACCACCCAAAGACAATAGCCTATGACAGGGTTTGATTCCCAGTCTGTCAGAAGCTATTGTCTTTGAGTAGTTCCACCTTGGGGCTCTGATCCCGAGGTCGATAAGAAAATCCAGACATTAATGTATTGAAATATACGGCTTATTTGAATATATATATATATATATATATATATATATATATATATATATATATATATAT
Source organism: Palaemon carinicauda (assembly GCF_036898095.1). NCBI lineage: Eukaryota > Metazoa > Arthropoda > Malacostraca > Decapoda > Palaemonidae > Palaemon > Palaemon carinicauda. Next base: position 41,363,889 of record NC_090745.1, read on the forward strand.
ATATATATATATATATATATATATATATATATATATATATATATATATATATATATGAGTTTGTATGTGCGTGTACATGTGTTTGCGTAAAGGAATTACGAGAGCTAAAAAGTGTCATGAATAGGTTTATTTCACTAATTAAATAATTAAGAGAGAGAGAGAGAGAGAGAGAGAGAGAGAGAGAGAGAGAGAGAGAGAGAGAGAGATTTCGTTAACATGTACAATAAGACAGAGAAATACATTTACTAGAGATAGAATCAAATCGAGGGCCCGGAAGCTTCTATCGTATATTTGTAAACAAAGCTGTTCATTTGCTAAACGAAACAGGACGTTGTAAAACCGTAATGCGACACAACTCTGAATTCCTTTTGAATGAAAGTGTCCCCCGAAATCCAAGGACATGAACAGTGTGACGGGAAGTCTACACGTCACGGGCAGCCATCTTGACTGTCACACCTTGAAATCTACCATATAAAAGTAGGAAGGTCTACAAGAAAGACAGGGCAGACGTCAGTGAAGACGAAGATACCTACGGGCCTAGTAAACTTTTACTGTTGAAATTTTGAACAGTTTTCCTCTATTGAATTATAAAAACACAAGAAACTATCCATACCCCGCATTCCTGAGAATTGACCTATTTAATATAATAGGCTTTGACTTAAGATTCTTTGCATTAACCATTAATTTTGATTAAATAAGTTACTTTATGAAGCCCCACCGTTAATTAGAATTAATCATAGGAGGCTACCAATTGGTGGCAGCCGTTCCGGATATAGTTATCGTGTATTGTTGATAAGAGTGAAAAATTAATCTTAAATTATTCATAGATGACCTACCATTGAGGAACCTTGAAAGAGAAAAGGGGTTAGAAAAAGGAAATTTATTTATCATACGATGAAAAAGGATACATCGAAAGTGACCACAAATATGTGATTAATATTTTGTTATTCTCTCTTTCTCTCTCTCTCTCTCTCTCTCTCTCTCTCTCTCTCTCTCTCTCTCTCTCTCTCTCTCTCTCTCTCTCTCTCTCATAATCCCTTTGTCCCAGGCTATGTCCTTGCCTGATTTAATGGAGTTCCACTTGAAACCAAGTTACCAGGTACACCTGTAGTGGGGAATGTGCAAAAGCCCGGTAAGTTACGACCTATTATCGAAAAAGAGAGAGACCTCCATCCCTCTCACTCCTTTCCATAAGAAACATTAGATTTATGACGTCAACTAAATTTGATGTTTTGTCTGTTGATGCTTCTGATCAACCAAAAGACAACTTAAATAGATTAGAAATTCAAGTCCAACAAAAAATAAAAAAGAAAATCACAAACACAAAACCCCATCTATCAAGACCCTCTACAATAAAACCACGCGGAAATAGTGTTAGATTAAAAATTGCTAATGGGAAGACTTCACTCAAAGGGTCTTCCAAACAATACACCATAGTTTTTTCCTCCATTTTGCAATCGAGTTGTCAGGGTTTAAGGACCAAATATGAAGAATTTAAACTCCTCATTCATGAGCATTCCCCCATAATTATATGTCTACAAGAGAGCAAACTTGATGATAATACTCCTTGTCCTCGCGAACATATTAGTTATAGGACACCATTTGATCATATACGTTCTTCGAGATATTCGCCGAATATCTTTGTCAATTCGTACACATATACTGCTCTATGTACTTGCCTCCAAAAGATAACATTTTGTATGATAATTTAGTAGAGGTGATTCAACAACTCCCTAAACATTTTCTTTTACTTGGAGATTTAGATGGTAGACATCCATTATTAAGCGATATGTTAGCAAACACCAAGGGCAATATTATATCATCAATTGTGAGAAATGAAGATGTCGGACTCCTTAATACATGATAACCCACACAGTTTCATGTTCAAACATGTACTCTGTCATGCATTGATCTTTTAACTGCAAGCTCTAACTGCCTTCTCGATGTCGATTGGAGGACATTAGATGATTGGCATACAACTGATCATGAACTAATCATTACAAACACCAACAATGGTCCACCTTTACAAAGATTACCCCGATGGAATCTTGACAAGGTGGGATGGTTTAAATTTTGCTAGATAAGTGAATGGAACTCTTCATACAGCAGGAGTCAATTCAATTCCCAAAACAATAGGATTATTCAAAAGACGACCAGTCTCCTGATGGTCTTCAGAACTAACTGCCCTGCACAAACCCACAAGCAGATCCTTAACTCGATTGCGCAGAGGCCATACTGAAGAGAATTTAATTATATACAGCGATACCTCTGGATACGAAAGTTTCTGCTTACGAAAAAATTCAGGATACGAAAAGCGATACGAAGATTTTTATGCCTCAGTATGCGAAAAAATTTTCAGGATATGAAAAGCTTACGAGATCCCAACTCGTCGCTGAGAGTAATTTTAAAAAGCGTGCGCCGCCAGACTTTGAACTTGGGTAAACTCACTTCCAGCCTCCCGCTCACCCATTGGTTATCTCCTTACTCAGATGCTAGCTGCCCCCATAAGATCCTGCTTTCCTATGTACTGTACTGTATTAGTGTTTACTACATAGTATATAACGTACGTAGTGTATTATTGAGCTTAATACTGTAGCCATGGGTTCCAAGAATGTTGCCGAAGGAAAGAAGAAGAAGACGATGCTCTCGATGGAGACAAAACTAGAAATTGTGAAAAAGTATGAGTCTGGCATGCGTTTAAGTGTGATCGCCAAGGAGTATGGCCGGAATCCGTCTACGATAGGCACCATCCTGAAGCAGAAGGCGGCCATCAAAGCAGCGACACCTGAGGGCGTCACTATTTTCTCCAACAAGAGAACCCACGTGCATGACGAGACGGAGAGGCTGCTTCTTGTGTGGATCAAAGACAAAGAGATCTCAGGAGACACCATCACTGAGACTACAATTTGTCAGAAGGCCTCCGCCATTTTCGGTGATCTCCTGTGTTCTCAGGCCGAAGAAGGGGCAGGAGAAGGAACATCCCAGCAGGAACCCCAAGAGTTCAAGGCTTTTCGGGGGTGGTTCCAGAAATCCAAGAGAAAGACTGGTATTCATTCAGTGGTACGGGATGGGGAGTCAGCCAGCTCGGACATGAAGGCTGACGAAGCCTTTGTTAAAACGTTTGAAGAGTTTACTCTGTAGGAAGGCTACAGTTCGCAGCAAGTTTTCAATTGTGACGAAACTAGGCTTTTCTTGAAAAAATGCCTCGTCAGACGTTCATCATGGAAGAGGAGAAGAGGCTACCCGGACATAAGCCTATGAAGGACAAGCTTACCCTTGCTTTTTCCACAAACGCCAGTGGGGACTGCAAGATAAAGGCCCTGCTGGTGTACCATTCTGAAAATCCCGAGCCTTCAAAGCCCACAAAGTCATCAAGGAGAACCTTCCCGTGATGTGGAGGGTGAATGCTAAAGCCTGGGTAACGAGGCAAATTTTTATTGATTGGGTGAATGTCTGATTCGGTCCGACTGTCCGAAAATATTTGGAAGAAAAGTGCCTCCCTATGAAATGTCATGCTGGTGTTGGACAATGCTCCAGTTCACTCTCCTGGCCTCAAGGAATATCTTCTGGCCAAGTATTCCTTCATAAAGGTCCTGTATCTACCGCCTAACACCACCCCTCTCCTCCAGCCCATGGACCAGCAAGTTATTTCTAATTTCAAAATATTGTACACGAAGCATCTCTTCCAGAGATGTTTCCAAGTGACAGAAAGTACAAACCTCACTCTGCGTGAATTCTGGAAAGATCATTTTAATATTGTGATATGCCTCAAACTCATCGATGTCGGTTGGCAGGAAGTTTCGAGGCGTACCCTGAACTCATCTTGGAGGAAGCTGTGGCCTGATGTTGTTTCTACATGAGACTTCAAGGGGTTCAGGAAGCCTGGAGGCGAAGCCGAGATCGTTGACGATCCTGAACCCACTCAGCAGTCTGAGGTAGCTGACATCTTGCATCTTGGTACGTCCATGGGGCTGGAAGTTAGCGCTGAGGATATCGATGAACTTATCGAGGAGCACCACGAGGATTTGACGAGGAATGACCTGAAGGAGTTGGAGACGATACAAATGAGTGTTGTTTAAGAGCAGCTCTCTAGCGGTGATGAGGAGGATGTTACACCTTTGAAAACGTCAGACAATAAGGAAATTCTCGCCTGTTTCCATAAAATGGCAGACTACGTCGAAAAGGAACATCCAGAAAAAGTTTATACCAACCGTGCGCTTCAACACTGCAATGACGTTTGCCGAACGCATTTTAGAAATGTGTTGAAAAGTAGGCAGAAACAAGCTTCCATGGATAGTTTCTTATTAAAGAGGCCAGCTGTATTAGTAGGCCAAGACGAAGGTGAAAGTGAAGAAAAGAAACAGAAAAGAGGAAGTGATGAAGAAGTAGAAGGTGAGAGTAAAGAAAAGAAACAGAAAAAAAGAAAGTGATGAAGAAGTAGAAGAAATATAGAAAATTGTGATAAATGTAAAATTATAAAAAAAAAAAAAAATTCAATTTTAAGTTTTATGTTACCGTTAAGTGTTAAAGTGATTTTTTCTTTAATTTTATAGTTTTCCATACGTAATGTTGAGTGTTAATTATTCCTGCCATTTTTTTCTATTTCGTAAAGTTTAAGTGTTAATGTGTTAAGTGTGTAAATTATTGTATGTAGTCTGTCACTTGTTACGTTTTCTGCCTTATGCCATCCTCCTCTGCCGCAACTTCGCTATCGGACATCGTCTCAATCAAAAGGTAAGTTTCAACTTTTTTATTAATTAACTGTACCTTTTCTTTCAGGGTATCAACCCTTAATTTAGGTGTAGAGGTAACAATACACCTTCACTGATCCAAATGCTTTACATACAATACTGTATCTTTTATACAGTAGTAAAGAAAACGGACCGTTTCTTAGGGCTTGGAGGGGATAACTAGGCTATAACTACCTTATTGAATAATCTCATGGTGGTTTCTGGAATGGATTAGGCTGTTTTTAACGGTTGGGTTAGTTATTGAATGATAGAAATGGCTGCATTGCATGTTTATTACTACAGTTTAGCGTGTTTATGAAAGCAAAGGTGTCTTTTCGTAAGGCTTGGAACGGATTAGGCTATTTACATGTTGTGACGGTGCCGAGAGAGAGGTTTTGACTCAAAGGCAGGATGCAATTAACTGACTTGTTTATTAAAGAACACTCTCCTTTATATACAAAATCTCAAAGCAACAAGAATTTTCATGTTCAAATATTGACAATGCTACAGAGGAGAAAAGCAGACATGAATTTTCATGTTCGTTTTAGTGCGAGGGAAGAGCGAAGATACAAGCATAATATATATAAAAGGAATTATGTACAATTGTGTGACACACGGTTGGTATATCGCTCCCACCCTAGAAATGACATACTTTACAAGTTCAATAGGGGACCCTGATCTAGAGAGGCGAACTGTAGGCGGTTCATCTGGCAGGAGATAAGCAGGTTTTAGACAATCAATGGAGACCCAGTCTTCTTTGCCACGAATGTTTAGTAGGAATGCTTTCGGACTGCGTCGGATCACAAGGAAAGGGCCCGTGCAAGGGGACGTTAGTGGTGGCTTGGTAGTGTCGTTGCGTAGGAAGACGTGCGTTGCAGAGTGCAAGTCTGTTGGTATGTGATGCTTTGCTGGGGGCTTGTAAGTCTGGCGGCATGGAGTAAATTTTCCCACGACGTGATGTATGCGCTGGAGATCGTCGAAGGAGGTTGTAGAAGGAAAAAATTCGGCAGGGACGACCAACGGGTCGCCATACAGTACACCATTTCAGCTGCCGAGACGTCGAGGGCGTCTTTAGGAGTGGTCCTTAGTCCCAGGAGGACCCAGGTAAGCTGAATAAACCAGTTGCAGTCCTTGCAGCGGGACATCAAAGCTGCTTTGAGGGTGCGATGAAAACATTCAACCATTCCACTGGCAGAGGGGTTATAGGCCGTTGTCTGATGTAGGGCGATGGTCAGGAGATTCGCTAATGATGTCCACAATTGAGAGGTGAAATTGGTTCCCCTGTCAGAAGTAATATGTTCAGGGATACCAAATCTTGCAATCCATCCAGAGAGTAAGGCAGATGTACACGAGGCAGACGTTGCAGTTTCCATGGGAATGGCTTAAGGCCAACGGGTGGAGCGGTTGATGATGATAAGCAGGTAACGATGTCCTTGTGATGTGGGTAGGGGGCCTACAACGTCGACGTGAATGTGTGCGAAACGACGCTGAGGTTGAGGAAAGGTGCCCACTCCTGAATTCTTGTGTCGATGTACTTTGGAAGTTTGGCAAGAAGTACAGGTGCGGACCCAATCCTTAGCATCCTTAGAAATGCCGTGCCAAAGGAACTTTGCCTTCAGTAGCTGTGCAGTAGAACGGCACGAGGGAAGTGAAAGGCCGTGAATGAAATCAAACACCTATCGGCGCATGGGAGCAGGAATCCAAGGTCGTGGTTAGCCAGTACTGACGTCACAGAGGAGGGTGGTGTTGGAGTCGTCGAGGGGGAAGTCTTCCCAACGGAGGGACGTGCAGGATGTCCTTCCGGCTTGATACTGTGGATCCTGTCATTTTGCTTCAGCCAGTTCGTTGTAATCCAATCCCAGTTGAACGGCAGCCAACGTGTTTCTTAACAGGGCATCGGCAATGAGATTCATTTTCCCTGGGACGTATTGAAGGATGCAATTGTATTCAGCTACGGCAGAGAGATGTCGGAGTTTCCGGGCAGACCAGGCATCAGACTGTCAAGCAAAGGCGTGCACCAGAGGCATGTGGTCTGTGCGAATGACGAAGGGCATACCTTCTAAGAAATGGCGAAAGTGACGGACAGCCAAGTGCACCGCCAGCAATTCTGGATCGAAGGTAGGATAACCCGATTCTGCCTTGGACAGTTTTCTGCTGAAGAAGGCCAATGGGTGCGGCGAGCCGTTGACCACCTGCTCGAGTACTGCACCAATAGCGACGTCGCTGGCATCGGTGAAGAGAAGGAGAGGGGCATGTGGGATAGGGAAAGTGAGAGCCACAGCAGTGATAGGGCCTTCTTTGCATGCAGAAGACTGCATCTTGAAGGGGACCCCACTTCAGGTCCTTCGGCTTGCCCTTATGGGAGGCGTAGAGGGGAGCAAGAGTGGTGGCAATGGCTGGCAGAAAACGGTGATAATTGTTGATCATGCCCAAGAATTCCTGCAGAGCTTTGACGGTCGAGGGCACGGGGAAGTTCTGAACGGCTGCTACCTTCTCAGGGAGGGGGTGGACACCTTCAGGAGTGATGCGGTGCCCTAAGAACGACACTTTGTTGGCGCCAAAGGTACACTTGTCGTACCGGACTACAAGGCCGTTTTGTTGCAGGCGGTCGAGCACGATGCGCAGGTGACGTAGGTGTTCCTATTTTGAGGAGGAGAACACAAGTATGTCATCCACATAACATACACAGAAAGGGAGGTCCCCTAAGATGCCATCCATGAGACGTTGAAACGTGGCCCCAGCATTACGAAGGCCAAAACAGGAGTAATTGAAGGTGTATGTACCAAACGGAGTGGTGATGGCAGTCTTGTGGATGTCTTCTGGGTTCATAGGCACCTGATAATACCCCTTCAGGAGATCGAGCGTAGAGAAAACCTTTGCTTTGTGCAGGTAGGAGGTCACGTCGGCAATGTTTGGGAGGGGGTAGTAATCCGGTTCTGTTTGCATGTTCAGGCGCCTGTAATCCCCGCATGGACGGAGGGAGCCGTCTTTCTTTAGAACGATGGGATGGATTCCTTTTGGCAAAGGCCCATTTCCTCCATTTCGGCGAACGTCTGTTTGGCGGCTGCCAATCATTCCGGTGCCAGACGTCTGAATTTTGCGAAGACTGGGGGTCCCATCGTCTTGATATGGTGATAAATACCGTGCTTGGCAGGAACCGTGGGCGTTTGGCGAAGTTCTGGACGGAAAACTTCCGGGTACGACGTGAGGAGGTGGGCGTAGGCATCCGTGGGTGCGCTAATGTGGAGAGCGAGGTTAGAAGGGGCGGGTTGAAGAGGTGTCGACAAGTATGAGTCTCCATTGACCAATCGTCGGTGGGCGACATCGACGAGAAGGTGGAAATGAGAGAGGAAATCCGCACCGAGGATTGGCAATGTGACGTCAACAACGAGAAACTTCCAATTGAATTTCCCGTTTCCGAACGATAAGGTGAGGTTCTCGTAACCGTAGGTGGGTAACTTAGATCCGTTGGCAGCTACCAAGCGGACTTCGGCAGATGTAGACAGACTACGTCGTGCCTTGAAGAGTTTCTTTGGCAAAAGAGAACGACAAGCACCCGTGTCTACCAAAAATCGCACGCCCGTTCCTGCATCATGTAAAAAGAAAAGATTAGAAACATGGGAGGCCACCGCCACGAGCTATGGCCTACTTACACGTTTTTTGGCCACTGACAATCCTCGGCACATTTCTTCGCGGTTGCTCCGAATCTGAAGTGGTAGTAGCAAAACTGCGGCGGATGGGAGGTATTAAGTGGCTGTAGAAGTCGTTTGTTGGGGCGCGAGCGATTGGTGGGTGGTGGGCGGCTTTGTCTCTGCTTCGGCAAGTCACTGTGTGGGCGTGTATGTCCTACGGCATTCATGTCAGCTTCAGTTGACGTTGAATAGGCATCCTCTTCGTCAGGGGTGGAGGCATTGATGGAGGTCTTGAAGTGGCTGTCCATAAGGGCGTCGGCTTTGGTCATCAAGTCCTTTATGGGTAAAGTATAGACATCGGGTATGGCAGCGCATATAGGTCCGGGTAAACGACGTATCCAAAGGGCATGAAGTAGGTTCACATCATGAGGTGAGCCGTCTGCGGCAGGGTGAAGGCGAGCGATACTGGTCATTTCCCTGAGGGCAAGCGAAGCCCTTTGGTCCCCCAACGGTTGTTGCGAGAGCTAAAAAAGCTTTGCTATACGGGCGGCTGTCGACGGCGAGTACTGCTGCAGAAGGTATGTTTTGAGGGTGTCATACGCTATTGGCGTGTCTCCTTGTTCACAAAGCCAGTCGCATATTTCTGGGAAGGTGTCCTCGGGTATCGCCGCGAGAACATAATCTGCTTGGGTGGTTGAGCGAGTCCCGCCGTTGATGCGAAACTGGACTTCTGCGCGCTGAAACCAAGCAAATGCCTCTCCGCTGGCGAACGGTGAAAGTTTCAATGGGCCGACCGCAGCGCCAACTGCTGTAGTAAAGTCCGTCATAGTACCAACGATGGAGGGGCGAGGGAGGTGGGGGTGGCAGGCAGTGGGAGCGAGTCGATTTCCGAGGTCACCAATGTGACGAGCCGAGAGAGTTTTGTGAACTCAAAGGCAGGATGCAATCAACTGAGCTTTATTAAGGAACACTCTCCTTTACATACAAAACCTCAAGGCAACAGGAAAATACATGTTCGAGAAAGTGACAATTTTACAGAGGAAAACCAGACATGAATTTTCATGTTCGTTTTAGTGCGAGGGAAGAGCGAAGATACAAGCATAATATATACAAAAGGAATTATGTACAATTGTGTTACACACGGTTGGTAAAATGTAAAACGCGACTCAGAATACGAAAAAATCAGCATAAGAAGCCATATCCTGAATGGATTACTTTCGTATGCTTAGGCATCACTGTACAAGAAATGTAGAGCACAGTTTTCTCTTGCTATGAAAGAAGCTAGGCACTAACCTTAGATGACTTTTGTTTCCTTCATTAACAGTAGAACACCACCATCTTCTGTGGGGAGGAAAGTAAAAAAGATAGCAGGCAAATTCATCCCCAACCCACCAATACTGTTGAAGGGGAATGGTCAGTATGTGACTGGAACAGCTGAGGTTAACAATGCATTGGTTGATCTTTTCTCGTGTATTAAGTATGTGCAAAGTAGCTCCTGGTTACCAGTATAGAACCAATGAAGAATGACAAATGCTAAATTTGGCAATAGAAAAGGAGGAATCCTATAATAATCCTTATGCCGAGAAAAAATTTGATTCTCTCCTTGCTAATTTCCACAATACAGCCCCTGGTTCTGATGGAATTCCATATGCAATGATTAAACATGTTCATGTTAATACAAAATTATTTATTTTGAGAATTATTAACAAAATATGGCATGATCATAGTTATCCAAGTTTTTCGGAACTAGCCATTATTTTAGCATTTTTAAAACCTGGTATGGATAATATTTTATCAGCAAACTACCGACCAATTGAATTGACATGTTGTTTATGTAAGATCATAGAGAAGAACGTCAATGCAAAACTGGTGTGGTACCTGGAGAAGAAAGGTATTTTACCCGCATTCCAGTGTGGAATTAGGAAAATGCATTCAACTCCTGATGTCTTAATACGACTTAAGTCCTCTATTTGTGAAGCCTTTGCTTCAAAACAGCACCATATAAGTCGTTTTTTACCTCGATCAGGCTTATGATACTACATGGAGATAAGGTACTTTAAAAACCATTCATTACCTAGGACTGAGAGGAGAGCTATCATTGATCATTCAAGCATTTGTTTCACATGGATTTTTTTCAATTTAGCTAGGTGAAACTTTGTCAGGGAGGAAGTGTCAGGAAGAGGAAGTTCCTCAGGGTAGTGTGCTGAGTGTAACCTTATTTGTACTAGCCATAAATGAAATGTTCTCAGTTACTCCTAAAGATATTCTCTCATTACTATTTGTAGATGATCTCTCTATATTATTTGCTGGAGCTAGAATGGCAATGGTTGACAAAAAATTACAACTCTCGATCGACAAAATAATTCGATGAGCTGATATGAAAGAATTTAAGTTTTCGACAAGTAAAACTGCTGTTGTCAATTTCTGTCGTATTCAGGGAGTTCATCCAGACCCGGATATGTACATCAAAAGTCAACGTATCCCATGCATGAATGAAGTTAGATTTTTTAAATTGATATTTGATTGTAAAATTACATGGGTTCCTCACTTAAAAGCTTTAAAAGTAAAATGTCTTGAGGCTCTGAATCTTAAAAGTTTTGTCCCATACATCATGGAGGTTAGAACTTCTTTTGCGAGCTTCGCCTATTCCAAGCTAGAGAATTACTGTTAGAACTTTACCGAAAGTCTATATTATTCGGTATTAGTTTAGGTTGTAAAGACTTCCTAATTCTTTAGCCTAACAGACTACAAGCCTTATAAAGCACACATCATACTCTGAGTTGTACCCAAAATCTTCTCAACCTTATGGTTTTGGCTCAAACAATTGATATACAGTATTGATATAGCTAGAAGAAAGGTGCTTTCATTTAAGGTATCATCAACGCCTTCATGGAAATTACCAGAGGTATCTTTTTGTCAATATTTTATTAGAGTTAAAAAGAATATGATTGACTTAGAAGCGTTGGCTTTGGAGTATATAGTAATGCTTTTAATTGAAGAGATGCCCTTCCTCTAAAAGCTTCCATGTTCATTGCCGAACTATACGGCATACTAACCGCCGTTGAAAAAATAGCGTTGGAGGAGGTGGGCAATTTTATCCTTTTTAGTGATTCAAGGAGTGTCCTTCAAGTTTTAGAAGTTTTTAATTTCAGTACTTGTTTAGTTTTAAAGATCTTAGAATAGCTACTTATTGTTGTACTTAGAGGTATAACAGTTCAATTTTGGTGTGTTCCGACACATGTAGGTGCCTCTGGAAACGAGAAGGCAGATTTACTGGCAAAGAATGCTGCTGCTGAGTTACAACTAAGAAGATATCCCATTCATTGTGATGATTGTTTGCACAACATTAAGAATTTTATTTTTAATAGTTAGCAACAGCACTGAGATTGTTTGGTTGAAAATAAGTTGCGAGAGTTAACGAATATTATACATCCTGGAAGTATAACATGATGCCCCGAAAGTGTGGAGACTACTCTTTTGCGTCTTCGCATTGGTCACATTCAATTGTCACATGAATATCTGCTTACTGGCCAACAGCAGCCATATTGCGACAACTGTTTGGTACTCTAGACAGTGAGGCATTTATTGACCAGATGACCCACTTACAGTAGTGAAAGAAAGAGATATCTGTTTGACGCTTGAGGTGAGAATGGCAGGTTCATCCTTGCAAAGATTCTTGGACATGATGTGTCCTACCATGCTAGTGGTATTTTTAGCTTTACTTCAGAAGCAGGTCTTCTGAAAAATATTAATTTTTTTAAATGACATCTTTTTTTATGGTTTTAATTGAAGATTCTTTTACCCTTTATTTATAATAAATGATATCGGCGTCAATGACCTTCGATGTCAGGATGTCAAAAAACCTCAAATAAATCAATCAATCAAGAATATAGCGAAAATTAAGAAGAATATTGAAGAGAATTAGGCAAAGAATAGCCCTTATAGTCTATAGTTTAGGTAGAACAATGTGTTGCCACACTAAATAAATAAAGGTGATGGCTCCAAACTTTTTATATACCGGTAACAAATACAAGACTACCTATCAGCCAATGCCCCATAGTAGCTACAGTGGGAATTGAAATGAAGATATCTCCCTACAATTCTCCCATGATATTATTCCAAGTATAGATGGAATTTATAGACTAGTAATAGATTATCATAAGTTGAATTAAAATGCAGTTCTTGATAAAATATCTATTACAGTAATAAGTTATGTTTTGGCTGAGTTAATGAAGAGCAGAGTAGAGATACTTAATTAATATTGGCTAGTGCCCTAGACGAAAAAAGGCTAAGAATTATCAGCTTTTAGCATTTTTAAAGGATATTTAGAATTTCGAGTGAAGCTGATGGGCTCACATCAGCTTCTTTGACTTTTTACAGATTAATGGAGCAGATTTAGGAGATATACTGAATGTTTAAGTATATTTGAATGATGTTGCTATGTTTAGCAAGGATATAGAGAGCAAAGATTTAGAGATATATTTAGAAACATAGAACTAGTCTTGAAAAGAGGGAAAATAGCAGGATAAAAGAATAAAATTATAAAGTGTCAAATCCCATATTACATAGTGCAAGTAAACACTGTAGATAAGTTACGTTTATATCGCAAAAATAAGGGTTATTGTGGCATATCCTACTCCACAAAAAATTTGAAATACTTAAGAAAATTTTCAGGAATGACAGGATCTTACACACTAATTTATCAGCATTTTGCTACCTAAGTCAACTCTTTAACAGAGTTAACCAGGAAACATGTAGTGTGCGAACGAGAATTACAAGAGAAAGGCTTTTAAGGATTAGGAGAGAGATTACTTATTGATCCTAAATTAGTTTAACCTGATTCAGGGGCGGACTGGCACTGAAAATCGGTCCTGGAGTTTTGTTTGAGGCAGGCCACTTGTTGAGCAAAGCAAGACCATTCAGCTGGGGGTTCGGGAAGAACTTAAAAAACCCCAAGAGATTTGTATGCATTTCTAAGCCTCCTTGTCAATTAATGCATGGGAAAAAGATAAACAAACTACTAAACTGTATGCTTTCAAATAAAGCTACGATGCCATAGACATGTGTTATTGGTATGAAATAGTAGAAAGTACATTACCCAATACATTTTGACTATCTAATACTGAAATATTATTATTACATTTACTGTAACATGAAAATGGTATTAATATCATTTTGTTATTACTGTTATTCTTGATAGAAAGAACAATCAGGCCTCTAATGAGAAGTTTTTTTGCCAACCCCCCCCCCCTCCTGGGATGTAATGGCTAGTCTAGAGTTGGTTGAAACAGTCGTTTTATCAACAGCAATAAGACTAGTAGTAGTAATGGTGGTGGCTGCCTGTTGTCTATATTTTTTTTTTAAGCTACAGCCAAGACTAGCTTATTCAAAGGAAAGAATTAACATGAAAGCTAGTGTGCCTTGTAAAATTTACCAAAATATAAGACATTTTCCAAGCATATTACTCTTTTCAGCTGCCTTATCTATTATGACATCAATATCAAGTCATTCAAATAACTTTTTCTACTGCCATCTACTGTAAATATTCTTAATGAGAGCGTCACATACTCATTGGGTGATTCTTGATGAATTTTAAAGTGGAGAAACTTCTTTAACATGTAACATGCGTAACTGGCAGAATGAGCAAGAGCTTCTATGCTAAACATATAATATGATAAGCACCAGTTAACAATTTATTTATTATTAATTTTAGTATTTCTTGTTAAGATGCAATCTTAGTTGGAAAAGCAGGATGTTATAACCCCAGGGCCTTCGACAGGGAAAATAGCCCAGTGAGGAAAGGAAACAAGGGACACTAAAATATTTCAGAACAGTAACAACATCAAAATAAATATTTCCTATGTAAACAATAAAAACTTTAACAAATCAAGAGGAAGAGAAATAAGATGAAATTGTGTGCCCGAGTTTACTCTCAAGCAAGAAAATTCTAACCCAAGACAGTGGAAGACCATGGTACAGAGGATATAGCACTGCCCTAGACTAGAGAATAATGGTTTTATTTTGGAGTGTCCTCCTAGAAGAGCTGCTTACCATAGGTAAAGAGTCTTCTACCCTTACCAAGAGGAAAGTGGCCACTGAACAATTACAATGTAGTAGTTAATCCCTTGGGTGGAGAAGAATTGTTTGGTAATCTCAGTGCTGTCAGTTGTATGAGTACCGAGAAGAATCTGTAAAGAATAGGCCACACTATTCGGTGTATGTGTAGGCAAACAGAAAATGAACTGTAACCAGAGAAAAGGATCCAACGTTGTACTGTCTAGCCAATCAAAGGACCTAGTAACTCTCTAGCGATAGTATCTCAACGGGTGGCTGGTGCCCTGGCCAACTTACTACACCAATTTGATAACAACATACTGGACAATTTGAAAAAATGAATAGTAGCTAATTATCTATCTCTATCTGAAAACAACCACTACCATGATTCTACCTCACCCCTCTACCTTTAACCAGTGACACTTTAGGTTTTATTAATAGGAAGCTAGACTCTTTAACTCGGCTTGTAACTGACACTCTTCATCTGATCAAAATGTTTTGGATCAAGAAAGGATAAGTCACTAAACAGCGTATCATGTGTGGAGAATTGTTTTTGAAAGCTTTGTGAAACTTTTTCCAGTGTCTGATTACCCAAATTCATTCTGTGTTTCACCAAGAACTCTTTCTCTAGGCATCCATTTCTTTTCTCTCTCTCTTTTTTTTTTTGTGGAAGTTCACATTACACTTCCAATTGTGTCTCTTGTTGATCTTTATTTTGAAATATCCCGTTTGCTCATTGTACAAATGTGCCTGCTGTAACCTCCAAACCTTCAAAGTCTCTTTTATATACCCACAAGATTCTTATCTTTCATTTTTGTGACAATTCTGTCAACTATTAGAATACCCACTCTCTTAGTTTGCAGATATTTTGATAGTGGAGCACTGTGCTCAAATATGTGAAGAAATATCTGAGACTCTAAAATGGTCTCATATTGAAGATGCATCAGATGATCAAAAAAATGGAATTTACAGATGTGGGTACATATCGTAGAATTTTCGGATGCAATTGTGGCTGCTGGTGTCAATCTTTGAAATTTACAAGGTAATATGGAAGAAAATTAACACGAATGGAGATAAACTAGATGGCTTAAAAGCAATGCAGCTGAGGTCTGGAGGGACTTTCAAAGACCGTATTGTAATGTCAATTGAACCGGTCGAGGTACACTAATGGCACTACCCGTTATTAGAGAGGTGATTATAACTCCTCTAAACGACATGAAATTACTGATCAAAATATGATATAACAGAGCTACTTATAAAGTATGTAGTTTATAAAATGGGTGATTGTGTATCATATATTCAGTATAGAAAAATAAAAATTCCAAATTTAAAGAAAACAAACTAGTTTTAATATCACAGTAATCAGCAGTCTTTAGGCAACTTTGAAATATTACGTAATCATTAGTCATGACTGTATCAGGGTTTAGGGCTCTAGGCTAATCAAACTACACTAAGTATAAGTTGGATTAGGTCTGGCACGTCACAAATTATGCAATGAATCAAAAAATCCTTAGGGTCTATAAGCAGATTGTGTTTTTATGCTTATGCAATTTTACTATCAACAGGGGTATTAGATTATCCTCCTCGGCCTCCCCCTTTCTCAGGTTAAGCACAGCGAAATATACTAGGTAACCTAACGATATCTAGCATGACAAGTGTCCATATACATTGTTTCCAGAGTGTGATTAAAAGGATTATGAGCAAAGCAAAAAATCTATTTTTGGGTGATATGGCCATGTCGTCCTGATGGAAGGTTCCTGTAGGCAGCTTTCTATGGGATATTTAGCTACAATGATACTCCCAGAGAATTAACCATAGGTCTCCAGAATTCTTACTCCTGGCGCGAGTATCCTTTATGTAACTTTAAAGATATCGCAAAATATCAGGGGACGTATTTTTTTATACGACACATGGCAATCTTCACCCCGAATAGACTTTACTCTTTGAGGGGGAAGAGTGGCAAAATGAAGGGGAGCCGTTATCAAGGTATCCGGTGGATCCCCTCCCTGTACTACTACGGTGTCTTATTCCTTGTTGCATTTAAGCAGGAATAGCCGCAGATAGAGTAGTTTCAGGTGGGATCTTTCATTACATAGTTGCATTACTCGTTTTGAAAGAAGGGATGGTCCATCAGGACGACATGGCCATATCACCCAAAAATAGATTTTTTGCTTTGCTCAAAATCCATTTTTTGGGCTCGGCCATGTCGTCCTGATGGAAGTTTACCAGAGAATTACTTGAAAGTACTATATCTGTGGGTTTGTATAAGTGCCTTTACTTTGAACGAGTTCCTTATATGGTCTCCTAGACCTTATATAAATAACATTACCGTTATTTTTCATATCCACTAAGTTTGGAACTAACTTAGGGCTTCCTGCCCCTTGCAGGGAAATTGTCGACTTCGACTATAAGGGTTCAAAGTTTGTATTTCTGTAGGAACAAGAGGGAAACTTCTTGGGATTACCTGGTTGTTCTTTTATAAATTTTACTGACAAGATTTTATTTTAGGAAAATAAAAGGCTCTGGACAATTTTATTCGTACTTTTGATTGTAAAGAAGACACAGATACATTATTTTAGTTTTTTATTTTCATAGACAAAATATAAAAAAAAATGGCAATGTATCAATAGAAGGAATCTAGCCTGCATATATGAACATCTTGGTATATATATATATATATATATATATATATATATATATATATATATATATATATATATATATATATATATATATATATATATATATATATATATATATATATATATATATATATATATATATATATATATATATATTTTATAACCTGTAAGGGAAGAATATACATATATTAGTTCATTGGTAAATGCCTCTCAATTTTGTGAAATTAAATTGTTTGATTTCACTTAGATGTTGGATATACTTCAACACTGTGTACAAATGTTCACACGACACTGGTGTTATTGGTTAGATTCTGCACCTATATAGAACAGTCCGCAAATCACCGTAATGATTTCACTAAAACGTATTACACTCGAGGGTGCTAACACCTGTTCACCCAATACACTGTTAAGTCCCAAAACAGTCTACGGTTCATCGCAGCACTAGACGACAGGTTTTATAACACTACCTGCCACCACCACAAAGTGTTTTATCTCATACACTTGCTTCGCATAATGTTTATAGAAGACTTTGAGTGATTTCCAACCCGTATATGAGCGGAGTCTATGAAAGTCCATGTGATGAAAGAAGTTCAATGAAGAAGCAACTTTTCTTGAATCGTGACCTGTGGGTGTACTGTCAGGATCCGCTCTGCGAATAAAGTAGGTGAGTTTTGCCCTCAGTTTTTTAGGGATAGGTTTGATCCTGAGGTTTCGCCTCGGAAGAGATGTCACTCCTTGAAGTTTGAAGTTCTTCGAAGATAGACCTTAAGACACTCTACAGGACATAGAGAGACATCTTCCTTCAGAGGGCAGATTCTCCAAGAAACCCCACCTTTTTGTGGGCAACTCGATTTTGGCGAGAAAATTAGTATCGGGAAAAAGGTTCAGTTCTCCCTCTTCTGTGAACTGAATGTGGCCTTCGTTCCTGGATAAGGTACCTATTTCACTAACTCTAGCCGGTGAGTGTATAGTGAACAGGAATATCATTTTTTGTGTTAGATCCTTTAGGGTGCAATCCTTATTGTTCAAATTCGAAGCATAGTGCAAGACTTTGTCCAAAGATCATGATATGGGCTTCGGAAGGGTTACTGTTTTGAGTCTAGCACATGCTGTCGGAATCTTATTGAAGATTTCACTTGAAAGGTCCACCTGAAAGGCGTAAAGTGGAGGTCTAGTCAAAGCTGACTTGCACGCAGTTATTGTGGGGGAAGGTAGGCCTTGTTCATGAAGGTAGATGAAGAAGGAGAGGCAGAAATCTATTAAAATTACTGTCAGTTTCATTGTTTTCACGAAGGAAACCCATTTCTTCCAAGACGATTCGTATTGTCTTCTAGTTGACTTTGACTTGTATTCTTCTATAAAGTTGATGTTGTCTTTTCAGATCCCAAACCTTTTCTTGGCTGCTAAGGTGAGAAAATCATGAGATGTAGGTTTTTGGTTCTCAAGTATGAAGCGTAGATAGTAGACTTCTGAACCAGTTGGGATATAACTGGGTTCGGTGGAGGTAACAGCTTTAGTTTTAGTTCTAGAACTAGAGGGAACCAATTGCTTCTGAGCCATTTAGGGCCCACTACTGCTGCGGTTTCTTTGAAGGATCTTAGCTTGTTGATGATCTTCAGCAGGAGGATGGTTAGTGCAAACAGATAGATGTGATTCCATCTGTTCCAGTCGAGAGACATGGCGTCTATCGCTTCTGCCCGAGGATCCTCGTAGGGGGCTACACATCGAGGTAGTTTCTTGTCGCTCGTTGCGAAGAGGTCGATCTGCAATTCTGTTTCTTTTTCCAAGATGAAGGAGCATGAGTCTGCATCTAGGGACCATTGTGTCTCTATCGGCTTTCACCGGGATAAATCATCTGCCATCACATTGCGGAATCCTTGCAGGTTAACTGCTGATAAGTGACATCTGTTCTTCCTTGCCAAGCGGAAGATGGCTAACATCACATGATTGATGTGAGGTGATCTACAGCCTTGTCGGTTCAGACATTTCACTATCACCTTGCTGTCCAAGACCAGTCTGATGATCTGCGAGGGGAAAGTTTCTTCAGCGTTAGGAAGACTGCCCTAGCTTCCAGGATGTTTATGTGGAAGGTTTTGAACTGGTGAGACCAATTCCCCTGCACTTTCCCTTGATGGGAGTGGCCTCCCCATCCTTCCAAGGAGACATCTGTGTGAATTACCACTGAAGGTTGAGGTGGTTATAAGGGAATTGTTCTTGTCAGGCTCTTGACTGTTGACCATTGCCTTAGGAGCGTTTGCAATAGGGTCGGTGTCAATCTTTGTTGATCTCTTTGAGTGTTTTATGGGCATTTTATCCAGACTCCTGACACATCTTTCAGTTGTACTATTAGCACTGGGTCTGTCACTGCTGCAAACTGGAGATAGCCCAGTACTCTTTCCTCTTGGTGTCTTGAAATATTTTTGCGTTTCAGTAGTCTCTTGACAGATCCCGCTATCAGTCTCCTCTTCTTAGGTGGAATGGAGAGAATGTGACTGCAAGTTCCAATGGATTCCTAACCATTGAAACTCCTAAGCTGGAAAAAGGCGAGACTTCTTGTGGTTGAACTTGAAGCCTAAGTGCTCTAGGAACTGATTCATCTTTGTAGCTGCCTGTAGACAAGCTGTTTTGGATACTGCCCACACCAGCCAGTCGTCCAGGTATGCCGCTACCTGAATGCATTCTAAGCGCTGCTGATGGACGACTGTATCCGCAAGTTTCGTGAATATCCTTGAGGCTATGTTTATCCCAAAGGGCATGGCAGTGAAGGCATATTTTGTCTTCTGTAGCCTGAATCTAAGGTAGGAGGAGAGGGGGCGGCTGACTGGTAGATGCCAATAAGCATCCGCCAGGTCTGTTTAGACTGTGTACGCCCCTTTCGGTAACAGGGTCCTTATCCAGAACTTGTTGTTCTTGATGAACTTGTTGAATGGAGACAAGTCTAGAATGACTCTGAGTTTGTCCAAGTCCTTCTTGGGAACACAAAAACAGCCTTCCTTTGAATTTGATGGACTTTGTTTTCCTTATTACCTTTTGTTCAAGAGTTCTGAGGTACTGTATATTCTTCCAATAAGTGTGTGGAGTATTGGAAGAATTGAGGAAAAGGGGGTGGAATTTTGTTCCATTTCCAACTGAGTGCGTTCTTGATTAGGCTCTGGGTCCAGGGATCGAAGGTCCATCGATCCCGAAAGTGGAAGAGTCTTCCTCCTACCTAGAGCATCTCATTGCTGAGATGTTCCTGAGGATTTACTTCCGTGACCACGTCCTCCTCTACCCCTTTAGGGGTTTCTTGAAGAGCCTCTTCTTGAGCCTCTACCTTTGGGGTGAAAGGTAGTTGTGTGCCTCTCAAAGCCTGGATTAAACACTGGTGATTGAGCTACTAGCTGCTGGGGCATCATCTGGAAGGTGGTTTGTGGCTGAGCTACCATTTTGGGCACTGTGGTCATGGTCAGGGTTGGAGGATGTGCAGGCCTGCGTGGCTTCTTAGTCTTCCAGTTGTTCGGTTGTGGACCAGCGTCTGAGGATGATTTGCTCTTGGAAGACATGCCCCACTTCTGGGGAAGGTCCCTATTCTCCGTGGCGGCATTTGCGATGACCTCCTAAACCACTTCTTTTGGGAAGAGGTCTTTGCCCCAGATACATGAAGTGATCAGCTTCCTGGGGTCGTATTTGACCGTTGCTGCTGCAAACACATGCTCTCTACAGGCACTCCTGGACCTGACGAAGGCGTACATGTCCTTGACAAGGGTACCCATGTGAGTCTTGGCTAGGACCATGTACATATCTGGGGTATTGGAAAGGCCTGCACACATTTCCATACAGTTCTGAAGAGACAAAGAAGCGGCTAGTCCCTCTTTTGTGCCCTGTTCCCTTCTCAAAAGATGCTCTGCCAGTTTTGGAAGGTTCTCATTGAACTGTTGACCTGTTATCTCCAGAACCAGTTTAGAGACTGAGAAGGTTTGATGAACCTTTTTCCATTCCTTCTCGCAGGTAGGAATGGCTAGAGATAATGGTCTGCATTCCTCTAGCACTGGGCATGGTTTGCCCGCGTCGACTGCTTTCAACACACAGCCGAGAGCTTTGGCCGAAAAGGAAAAAGTTCTGGAGGAAGGAGCAATGAAGGTAGGATGCTACTTGCTCAAAGCTGAAACCTTGGAGTTTGTGTAACCGGCTCTCTTTAGGGTCTGGGACAGGAGGAATCTGTGCCTTGTCATGCTCAAAGATCATGACCTCTTTTGGTTCCGTCTCTTCACGAGATGCTGGTTCATCCCGCAGTCTCACGTAACAATCTGACAATAGGTTAGGCCAGAATTGGAGATCTTCAAGGGATTTGGCCCCCAACTTCTCGGAGATGTAAAGCTTCCCATCCATCGTGGGCATATGCTCCACATACCTCCAGGGGTGGGTTTCAGAGCATTGAGGTAAGTCAGAGACCTTAATAGGCTTAGGAAAGCCTTTGAAAGTGCCTGGTGTTTCACTTCTCTTACTTCCTTCTTCGTCTCTTTGAGATCTTGCTTAATCTCCTGTTGTTCCTTGCGAAACACTGCCATCATCTGTTGAATTTGTTCTAGGAGCACGTCACTCCTGGCTATCAGCGGATCAGGATAGGGAGTTGGGGCTGAAGAAGTTGACGGCATGGGTTGATATGCCATCACAGAGAACTGAGGGTCTTCAGTTATCGTAGATACGGATCCTTATTCCTCCGTGGTGGTTGAGCCACCTCTTCTTCAGGATCTTCTTGTAGAAGGTCCTTTTCGGTGTCGGTAGACACCTCCGACATCCGTTATTTTAAGTGCCTTATTGATGTCCGCCTCCATCGTCAGCTGGATAAAGGGAGACTTGACCTGTACCTGGGGCACAACCGCATCGGTTTGGGCCTTAGGGATCAGGAGGCATCTCATAGCTTCATTAGGTAGGTAAGGTCCAGGAGAGTTCTTTTGGAACCCTCTTACCCACTTCCGAAGAGTTTCTCTTGCTGTATCCCTCGACTCCATAGTCTCAGGGATATCTTCACAAAATCCCTCGGTCATCAGAGCCGAGCAGACGGTGTAACCCTTCGGGTCCCAATACCTCAGGGTTTCAGTTACGATGGAACAGGGGGCATGAGACCTGCCCATCGTGTGCCCACAAAAGTCCTTTCTATTGTGGTTGCAGAATATGACTGCACACTTTACCTTAGGCTCCTCCTGTAATGAAAGAAAGGGTATACGGTTTTTTATATCATTGATATAAATACACATGCTTAACAATATTATTACTTACTATTATTTATAATAGCTTAGGATAGTAAGCTAGAAAAGAAGTAGGAAAGACACATATCTGTGTTTCCTCTCCAGGTAATTGCTGTGACCTCCTACAATATTAAAAATTTTAATACAGAGTGGAGTAACTCTCGTGCGTAGAGCCGAAGTCAGTGAATATTTACACTAACTGCTCCACTTGTAGAATATTAATAATGAATGATAATAATTGGTGTCCCGATAATCTAGGATTCATCAGGATGTTGAAGGAATACTTCACCTTAACATCTTAATCGGCCTCAACAAAAGACTGTAAAAGGATGCACAGAGTATGTAGGAAATTTTATGCTACTGTATCATTATATACTGTAGTTTTCTAACTGTTGGATTGTCATACTGCAGGAATACTGGCTGCTGTATTGTCTTATATTGTAGTTTTGCTGGTATAATACCGGGTTAGGCTAGTATTTGGTGGCACTAGCTGATAGGGAGAGAGAAGGACTCTCGTATTATAATAGTTTAGGACAATAATTGTGAGTGTAGGGATATTGCCTTCTACAGCCTTCTTCCCAGAATGAGAATTCAAATGAAAGGGGAGGAATACCTTGATTTTAGCTTCCATCCAGCCACAAATTCTGTTGCTGGCTGTACTGCCTGTTACAAGGTTTGTGGGTGGCAGCCCAAGAGAGAACTGAAGAATTCTCAACAGTATAATGGGTTTCCCACTAACAACCGTCAGGGCCGGCTCAACCTTTCCCAGAGCTTTGCTTCCATTAGGAAGATGGTCAAGGTGGTAACCTAACCGCCGTTTGTAGGAACCCAGCCGGTAACCCAGTCAGCCCGGCAAGCGGGGATAATTTTAGAATACCAGCCAAAGGACATTTGTGATGGATAGGCCGACACTAAAGGACAGAAGGGGGAGGGATAGGGTCTTTTATTTTACAGAGGAGAAAGGTGGCAACAAGTATGCCTCCTACTTTTGGCTGTAAATCAAGGAAGGCTAGCTTCCTATACTGGAACCATCATGGGTGGCAGGGGAATAACATTTCCCAAGTCGTTGACATTGCTGGATATAAGACATGTTTTCTAGTCCACAAGGGAGAAAGGTGGCGGCAATTATACTGCCCACTTTCGGTGGTAGATTAGGGTAGCTTAGCTTTCTTTGCCGACAACGCTGTAGCCGGCAGAGGAACCACTATTCCTCTGCTGATGACGTTGTCGGCTACAAGACAATACACCCTGAGTTACTGTCATACTTCAAGGCCGGGATACTCGCCGGCAAAGAAGATCGACGGTAAAGCACTATCCAAGTCAAGCCGGGGTTAACTACTCGTTGTCGATGACGGAAGATAGGCTTGTCGCCTGGGATGGCGGCACTCAGGGGCGAAGAAGGGTTTATCCTCTTTTCTCTAAAAGAGAAGCGTATCGAATTATACCAATAATTCTAGGGGATATATACGATATATCCCCGACCGAATTAATAAAAATGATACTAGAGGTTAAACGGGGGAATAACGTTACTAAAGTATACTAAAATGGGTTAGGCTAGCCTAACTCGAGTGGGGATCTCGGCTACGAGTGATACCACCGAGGCCCTATCGAATATGAAAGAAACGATATTTTCGGAAGAGGAAATATTATATGTGTAAATAATAAGATCTTCCCTAGTATAATTTTGCCTAACTAGCTAAAAAATTCTTTATAGCTAAATACCGGGAACATCGTGCTACTAACTAAATAAAGCATTATGGCGTGCGACAGCAGTCTTAAAATGGCCTCCTCCGGGGATGGCAGTAATCCACTTAACACACCTAAATTATGTTAATTTAACTGTAAGAAGGGAGCTAAAAATTATACACAGGGAAGATTAAATACTCAACTTTTCAGAGAATGAAGATGCTGGAGATTGCATAATAACATTCCTTAAAAGCAGTAACAACACCGAGAGAAACTTGGGAGAGCACCGTGCTTAATGCTATGTTGAAAGGAATGAGGCGCCGTAGTAGTACAGGGAGGGTATCCACTGGGTACCTTGATAACGGCTCCCCTTCATTTCGCCACTCTTCCCCCTCAAAGAGTAAAATCTATTCAGTGTGAAGATTGCCATGTGTCGTATCAAAAAATACAATCCCTGATATTATGCGATATCCTTAAAATTATATCAAGGATATAATTAGAATTCTGGAGACCTATGGTTAATTATCTGGGAGTATCACTGTATCTAAATATCCCTTAGAAAGCTGCCTAAAGGAGCCTTCCATCAGGACGACATGGCTGAGCCAAAAATATCTTTTTAACAAAGGGGAGTTTTAATTATAAAAATGCTTTAGAGTCTCATACCATAAAAATGGACATGGAAAGTCTTTTAGTGATTTCTTGACAAGAAAAATTGGTCTATTGCAGCCACTTACCATTGGTGAACAATGAATCATAAACTTTACCGCGGTGGTTATGAGACTTACTCTTACAGAACACTTATACTTACTTACTTTACTTTGACGGCTGCTTTTCCGGTCCCCTACAGCAGGGGAACCCCACTCTTTACAGAACCACCACTATTGTTTCACCTTGTTCGTTCAGAGTATTTATCTTTTCATATTGCGTAATGCACATTTACTGATAAATCGTCACTGTTGTATGACTAATGAAATAAGAGTCTTCCATTTTCTCTAGAGAAAGCCTTAATGTCTTTGGTCATTCTGATGTCTCGTGGGAGCTTCATATACAGTCTCGGGGCCACATATTTAAAGGATCTGGAGCCCACAATAGACATATATTTAGGTTCCAATAGTTTGAAGCCATTCGTAACTCTTCTCGTGTCGACACGATTTGTTGGCTGCTCAATATATACCAATTCTCTTAAGTATTTTGGACGCCCAGTTCTGATAATTTGGTGGGTTATTGTACATATTTCAAATCCAACTCTCGCTTTTATTGGCAGCCAGTGTAAATCAATGATTATAGGGGTGATCCTTTCTGTAGGTGGGACACGTCTTATCAGTCTTGCTCCTCTGTTTATTATGTTTTG
This sequence comes from Palaemon carinicauda, assembly GCF_036898095.1. Classification (NCBI taxonomy): domain Eukaryota; kingdom Metazoa; phylum Arthropoda; class Malacostraca; order Decapoda; family Palaemonidae; genus Palaemon; species Palaemon carinicauda. Next base: position 41,389,212 of record NC_090745.1, read on the forward strand.
TAATTTCTTAAGTTGCAGTTTTGGTAAATTGTAATAGAGTTGCAGTAGTACATCCTGGTACTAACACAGTTTATCACAAGTTTTTTTTACAGAATTTTCGTCCAGGTACCTTTTTATAAGCACAATATTTCTTAGATGATAACCAGCAGTTTTTATTACATTATTTATTTGGGCATTGAGAGACAGGTTACAGTCAAGAAATGCACCTAGATCTTGAACTTTACTAGATATCGGCACTGAGTCCTTATTTAGGTTCATTTGAATATCACCCAATTCCTCACGCTGTTTCTCTTACCCACCACCATGAATTCAGTTTTATTCTCATTTAATTTCAGTTGTTTAACCCTGGGGAGGTAAACGTCTAAATTGATAACGTAACAGGTAAACGTGTAGCGTATACGCTACCGCTTGTTTCAACTTCACTTGGTAGTTCCGGTAATGCATTTTTTTTATGAATTTTTTTTTAACACATACAAATCCAGCTATCTACGAGTAAGATAACTCAATAAAAAACATGGAAGTAACCTAATGATTTTTTATTAACTGAGACCTGAAAACTTTTGTTGATTTTGAGAGACTACCACTCTCGGAGTCCTGGGAGCCTTTGTCCTTGCGACTTTATAAAAACAGCCAAATGGTAGTTTCGAGGAGTCCTTGAGGCATATTCATTTGAAAAATAAGCCTCCTAGGCTGAAAACAGAAAAATCTGGAAAGAAAAGAAATAGGGGGAAATTTTTTGTAAAAAAAAATGTTACATGTGAAAAAAATATTTTCTTCTAAAATAAATTACAAATTGAGAGTGCTGAAAATTGTATACATAAAATTTAAATAACAGATAAATAAGATGATATATGAAAATCCTGAAGTAAAAAAAGTTAACTATTTTTTTTTTTTTAAATTCAAAAAAATAACTAGCACCAATAATGAATTTTCCTCTTTCATATTTACACCATTCCAGTCTATGTGACCTATAATATCCGAAAATTATTCCTAGAATTGTAGAAAATATTAAGATAAAATAGAAAGTAATGAATACTAAGCATTCTGGGCTATTTTCAGTGCATTTTCAGTTGAAAGATTTCTGCGTGCCAAGATCGAAACTGAAAAAAGAGAAAAAAACACGATACTAATATTGGTTAAATTAAACTATAGATTGTAATCCTACATCCAATATGCCATTAGCATCATGTTCTCAAATCCTCTTTCAACGTTCACTATAAGTATCAAAACACGATTCACATAAATAAATACATTATAATCAATATTGTAAAACTAGTGAAAATCAATCACAGTCACTTACCAGGTAATCGTGTAGCGTATACGCTACCAGAAAAAAAAATGGCCAGAGAGAAGACAATGGCAGTTGTTCCTTCGGCTGTGTCTCTGGTCTAACTAACCGTTGCTGGGTAAATTTCCACTCACAAGCCAAACCCAAGCGGCGCAGAATTGAAAAAGTGGTTTTGCGCATATAGGCGGTAGCGTATACACTACACGTTTACCTGTCCAGAGTTATGTCATCCATTCTGAAACACTATCAAAGATTCGGTTTAGAGTCTCATTAGTGTCATCTATATCATTTAAGGAGAAGTAAAATTATGTGTCATCTGCAAATAGTTTGAAATTCACACCATACCTTTGTAGTAATTTCGATAGACCAATAGTATATATGCAGAATAAGATTGGGCCAAGTACACTCGCCCGGGGTACCCTTATGTTTAAGGGTTCATATGATGAATAAAAATTCCAAATTTGTACACAGTAATTTCTACCAACCAAAGTCTTTTAGATATTCAGAAGCTTGATCTTCAACACCTATGGACCCTAGATCATTAAGTAGCAGTTCATGCATAACTGCATCAAAAGCAGAACTGAGATCGAGCAATATTGAAATACCACATTTATTTTCATCCATCATTTCTAGCATATCATTCACAACAAAGAATATGGCTGTCTCCGTAGAGTATAGTTTTCTGAAAGCAGATTGGTTGTTGGGCAAAGCTTCTATTACTTCTAAGTGACTGACTAGTTGTTCAAAAATTACGCATTCAAGCACTTTTGAAGGAAAGGATATTTCCTAAATAGGTCTATATGAGCTTAATTCCTGGTAGTCCAGATCATTTTTCAGAGATGGTGTGACTATAGCCATTTTCTCAGATTTGGGAAACTTATATTCATCAATACTTGCAATGGCTATTCACATTATTATTTCGGCTAGACTAGAAAAGTCTCTCTCTCCAATTACTTCAGACATTGGCAAAGGATCGATTGCGCAGTTTGTTTTCTTTGCTCTCTTGATAATCCTGGTGATGTCATCATGTGTTATGTTGTTAAATCTTATTGATTTTGTCTGTGTGCCTGGTGTATCATTAATCTGATGTTGAGTATTTACAAATGACCTGGTTATATTTTCAATTTAGTTTTTAAAGAATACCAGAAAATTATTTGCTAGTTCCTTGTCACTGTATCCATCAGGTGGCTTCTTTTCTTTTACATCTCCCTTTATACCATTTAGGAGACGATATAACTTATTTATGTTTATTGCTGCTTCGAGGATCTTTCTCGTATAGTATTCACTTACTTTCCTTCTTAATAGGTAGTTATATTGACATGTAGCAGTTATGTATTCTACCCAAGTACTTTCAGTTTTTAACCTATTCCACTTTTTTTTCTTTACGTCTTTTTTCCTTATTTTCACCAAAGGCTCTTCATCAAACAGATGAGATTGGTCTTTTATAGTAATAGTCTTTCCCATCAGTGGGCACATGGTACCATAATCACTTTTATTCACTTTATTATAAGTGGTCGTAAGACAGTTAACACACGTTTCTCCCAACAGACGTTGGTCATCATGATCACAGGGAATGTTGATGGCATCATTTTTTTTTGTAACTTCTTTAATAAATGCGGCAGGAGAAAAATTTAATTAATGTCTAAAGTTTATTTTCTTTATTAATGCATGTTTCTGTAGAGGTAGACGAAACACAATAAGTTTGTGCTATGGGGAGATAGTACATTTCTCTTCATCTTTTATATCAGATACAATATTATTCATGTCATCACTTAATAGTAAGTCCAACGTATGCCCAGTTAAAGTAGTTGTACAGGCGACATTATTCACTCGTCGATATGATTCTAATAACTCACTAAATGCCAAAGCATCAGGATAACTAATTCGTTTTTCTCCATGATAATCATCTCAATGAGAACACCGAATTCCTAAAAAAAGATATTAGTGTTTGTACTCGGAGGTTTGTAGTCTGTTACAAATGATATTCTTCTTTTTTTTTTTTTTTTTTGCGTAAAGTTTATTTCTATATAATCAAAGCTTTTTACACTAGTTCTTTTTAACATTTTGAGATTTGAGTAATTTTTATGAATAAAGAGTCAGACAACACTACAAGACCTACCTTCTCTCGGTATGAGAAAAAAGGTGTGTGAGAGGGCTGTCATTTCAGTGATCTTTGCCTTGTCCCAGTTATCTAACCATATTTCAGATAATGCTAGTATGTCCAAATATTTCTCGTTTATCAATTCTCGAATTTGAGTAGTCTTATCATCTACAGATTGTATATTTACATAGCCACAGTTTATGACATCCTTAGTAACCATGATCAGTATTTTCTGCAAGTCTTTTCAATTCCAAGTCATAAGCTTTGTATTCTCTAGAATTTACTATATGGTCACTTGGTTTGTTTAACTTTGTTCAGTTAATACACTTTGACACCTGCGAATTACGCTCCTTGGTGGAATGATTTGCTGAACATTTCCAGCAGACTGTATCATCATTCTTAGAAATGCAATATTTTTCAAGATGTCCATACATCTGACAGTGATAGCAGGTGATCACATGACACATATCACGTATGTTATAAGTACTCCATCGTAACGAAAGTTTCTCCCAATTATCATGAATAGCCCTCCCAACTTTAGGATCACATTTCAGCACATAGTGGGTGGTCCCACCCAAAGCATTTTTCTCCAAGACTACACTTATCTTTCCTTCTATATTTTTGGGTTTAGTTCAGGCAGCGATTTCTTTAAATCAAAGCATTTACTACATCATCTTCATCATTGTACACATGGCATATAATTATTTTTGGTTTTAGTTTTCGGATTTTTCTCGTTTCAGTATCAGTAACCAATGTCTGAATTTTGTTTGCAAAGTTTACAACAAAATTTCCATTTGCAGTTGACCTCGTGTTAAGTATAGGAATTTCTTCGAGTGCCTGTTCAACCCCGTATTTCCTTTCAGTAATTTTAATTGTTGTATTTGTTGATTTAATTAGCAACAGATTTTGTTCCTCAACTTTGTTAGCAAATGTCATTTTCTCTGGTTTTGGGTCCATCTTTGGGTCCATCAATGTTTGAAGAGTTGCCTTAATTGATTCCATATCATGGCAAGAACGTCAACTTTCTCAGTGAGGTCAGCAGTCTGGGTGGAATTTGCTGCATGTACGTTAAGGTAAAAAAGTTTGTTTTCCAAGTCAGCTATTTTTGCGTCTTGTTCCTTCAGGGCCAATTATCATATCTTCCTTCAATTTCGATATTAATAAATTGGCTTGTCTGGCTTCACTTGCGCAGTGTAAGCATAGCCAATCTAGGTTATTCCGTTCATTATCAGTGAAGCTTGTCACTATATACACACATTTCTTATGGTAGAATTTATTGCATTCACATCCTATACATTTTTTCCGGTCTCCATCTGTGGTTTTACATATGAGGCAGAAATAGTGAGGGACAGACATAGTGCACTGTTTCTTATCACTTATGTTTTTCCATAAGATTAAGTAATATCTTTTCAATGATATTCTAAGTGAGAAACAAAAAGCTAAAACACGACTCCGGGCTAGTGTTTAACGAAATTCTGCGCAACACGTCTACACTCTAGCGAGATAATGAAATCCCTACATTGTAGGGCAGTACTTACAATATAACTATAAGATGAAGTAATTCATATGCAAACAATGATAAAGACACATGAATAAAATAAGGAAGTACATTTCCTTTAGGCCTACCAGTAAGCCATTGATAGCATTGCCAAGGGTTAAATCCCTCAGATGATGACAAAGACATATCACAGAACACAGTGGTGCAGTTTTCAGTTTTGATTTTTCAAATTTAAGGGCGGCCCATTTGGAAAAGTTCAGAATCTGCAGATGGCCTGTCCGCCCAAGACCCAATTTTTTTACCAATTGGTTTTATTTAGCATGTGACGCCTCAGATACATAAAATAAATGTTTCATTACTGAAAGATAAAACCCATATGAGGGTAGTGTATTATAATAGTAGTCTTAAATAACCAAAACACATCTAAGAAGGATAATTTAGCCATTTATTTGGCCTTGAAAAGCCTAGGTATATTATGTTAAGGCATCAAGTAAATGCACTTATTGATCGTAAAATGTTTGTGATAGTTTTTAAACGAAGGGCTCGTATCAATAATTCAAAAATTAGATCATTGATTTCTTAGTGTACTGGAGTTCATCGATAAGTTAGATATATTATTGGCAGATTTAATACTTTATCATATGGATTATGTAAAACACAAAAATATATTAAGAGGATCATCACTACCAATATTTAGTTTCAGCTGTCGAGTAGGAGAAAAAGTTAAAAGTTAATTACACATAAACTGGTGTACAGTATATAGAAATGTTTAAGTTATAATCATTGCACCCATTGACTTTGAACTTTGAAATAATAAGGGTAGAAACAGAACGATAGCTAATTTTATCTTTTGATATATGATTCATTTGGAAGAAAGGAAAATATGAAGTGACATAATTGTAATATTCTGTCAATGATTTTTCATGTTTACAAGAATTATTTAATCACATTGAGATGGTGAATTTTTGTAATTTGAATGTTACGATCTACATTTAGATGGCATTGCAGTTGAGTGAAGTTATTTTTTTGTGAATAAAACACAACCAAGGTATCAGAAAAAATAAATTCTATGATTTGTCTAATATTTGATTATTAATGAAATGTCTTTACTATACCCAAAGTAAATTATGTTTATTTATAAGTGATACTTGGAATGTAGATTATGAAGAATTGTGTGACTGATATATATATATATATATATATATATATATATATATATATATATATATATATATATATATATATATATATATATATTATATATATATATATATATATATATATATATATATATATATATATATATATATATATATATATATATATAATATATATATATATATATATATATATATATATATATATATATATATATATATATATATATATATATATATATATATATATATATATATATATATTGTGTAATATTTTGCTTAATTTTATTCGTGGCCTGTAAAGTAAATTTCATTAAGTTGCTTTCATTATATATCTGTTTTGCCACAAAATTGAAAATAAGAAAAGACTGGTTTAGGTTTTTCTCGCTCCCACCGAAGGTTGTTATTATATAAGTGGTACCTCGCCCATGAGTTTTTTTTTTTTTTTTTTTTTTTTTTTTATTTCCATGTAATTATTCACCGGCTTGGTTGT
>NC_090745.1:41400748-41405748 GCF_036898095.1 Palaemon carinicauda
CCAGGAGGTTTGATCGATTTCCCTTTAGCATTGAAACTGGGCAGACAGAGCTGGTCAGGTCAAGGCCTTATAAGGTACCCATTCATTTCCAGGGAGAGATAGAAAGTGAAATTAGTAAATTATGGGAACGAGGGATTATCGAGGAGAGTGAATCCCCCGGGGCATCTCTAATTATAGCTGTTAGGAAAAAGTATGACTCGGTAAGATTGTCCATTGATAATAGGAAATTGAATGCAATCTTTACGGATAATGCATTTCCAATGCCCTCGATCAAAGAATTACTTGTGGAAGGTACGGGATAATAAATATTTTACAACTATCAATTTAAAATCTGGATACTATCAAATGCCCATTCAGGAAGACAGTAAATGTAAAACGTCATTTATAGCCAACAATCAAATATTTCAGTTTAATTTTCTTCCTTTCTGTGCTTAAAATTCTTCAAGTCAATTTTCTAAAGTAATGATGGCAGTGTAGTCTACTTTAATTGGCCATAATGTTATTGTTTATTTAGATGATATTATAATTACAGGACTGAAGAACATGATAATAATATTCGTAGAGTATTTGAAGCATTGCAACGTAATGGTATGAAAATAAATTTGTCAAAGTGAAAGTTTTTCTATAAACAGGTCTAATTTTTAGGTCATTTAATAACCCCAGAAGGTATCCAACCCTGCCCCAGTAAAGTAGAAACTAATAGAGATTTAGCCAGGCCCTGTACCCCTAATGAAGTAACTGGGTTCCTTGGGCTCGCTGGGTATTACCATATATTCATAAGAGGTTTTGTAGAGATAGCAAGATCCTTAGATTCTTTAAAGAAACAAATAGTAATAAATTAGGGAGAGGAAGAAGAAAGGGCTTTTAACCCTTTGAAAGCTTCCTTAACTAGCAATGACTTACTCGCATATCCTAGATTTGATCGCCCGTCTTTAGTGACAACAGATACGAATAGCGTAGCTATTGGTGGTGTAATTTCTCAATGAGATTATAAAGATAGACAGTGACCAATTCCAGGGCATTAAAAGGGACAGAAAATAATTATAGCACATTTGCTCGAGAGGTATTGACTATTCTTTGGGTTCTAGAGAGGCATCGGTTCTTTTTATTAGGTCAGTTGATTGAGTTGCAAAGTAATCATCACCCCTTACGTAATTTAATCTACAGAGTGTTAGAGTTTAACATAAAGGGATTTCACCACATAGGAGGTAAGGGTAATAAGGTAGCTGATGCCCTCTATAGAGGTGCAGTAATAGGAGTAACAACTCGGGCGCAAAAGAGGAACGAAAAACAAAACCAAAATATTGAAGGCCCCATCAAAATAGAAAACTGGATGTGAAGTCAAGCAAGAAGCAATCAGAAAATGAGATCCGTGGGCGAGAGAGAGAGAGAGAGAGAGAGAGAGAGAGAGAGAGAGAGAGAGAGAGAGAGAGAGAGAGAGAGAGAGAGAGAGAGAGAGAGAGAGAATGTGAATGTGGCCGAGGACATGACTAAGTGTGTCCAGAATGAGTGCCCTGATGATGCAAGTGTGATTGACTTGGGAGGTTATGACAGGAAGGAAGTCCGAGAAGGACAGAAAAGAAGAGAAATGGGTTAAAAGAGAGTGAGCAGTGATTAAAGTGGAATCAGAGAGTTATCCTCGTGATCATTTTTCTATAGAAAATAATATCGTATATTATGCTTACGAGAAGAGGGGAAGGGAATGTTGTGCATGAGTAGTTATTTCTCCCACTTTAATTAATCGAACGATACACATTGTACATGCAAGTCAGATTTAGGGCATTTAAGGATTGTTAGAATATCAAGGAGAGGAGGAGAATCCTTCTTTTTGTTAGGAATGAAAAAAATTCTATAAAAAATTATATGAAATGTTGTCATGCTTGTAACTGTTTCAAAGAACACAAAATCACTGTATCAGAAGCTAGAAAGTGGCCTGTGATTCCTAATAAATTTTATAGAGTGCATAAGCATATGGTAGGACCATTTCCTACTGGTATAACACAACATAAGTATATATATATATATATATATATATATATATATATATATATATATATATATATATATATATATATATATATATATATATATATATATATATATATATATATATATATATGCATTTGTTGATGCATTTACTCATAACACTCAGACTTACGCGATGTTAGATAAATTAGCAAATTCATTAGCCAAGGCGCTGTGTTCTTTCATTACTAGATTTGATTGCCCAAAAATTTTGATAAGTGATAATGGTCTCGAGTTTATAAATGTGGTGAAATTGGTCACAGACTTGATGAAAATTGAACACATTCCAGTGACCGCACATAGGCCTTCGGCTAATGGCTTAGTGGAATCACATAATAAGGAAGTGGTGTGAATTTTACGTTACATAGTGGCTGATGACCCCCTTCATTGGCACGGCATGCATCTTACAGCTGATCTAGCTTTGAACATTGTATATAAAGCCTGGCTCAGGGACACAACCTTCTTTTTAGTGTATGGACAGGATCCTGTGTTACCGTATACAGTCCTGATTAATTCACAACAGTTGGCAAATTATTATACTGAGTAATTCTGTGTTTGCTTACTAAATCTCTGAAGGAGAGTAATGAACACCACTGATAGGTTTTTGAAAAAAGCTAATGAAAAACACAGCTCAAAGTATGATGTTCAGTTCAAAACCGCACCGGTAAAAGTATTTGTAGGCGATCGTGTGTATTTAAAAAGATTACAACCTAGGAAACGCAAACTAGAGCCAGCATATTTGGGTCCATACCAAGTAAGGATGGTTAAATCTAACCCAGGAGTTATACAAAGCATTAATAATGGAGCAGTGTCTGAACATCTTCAGGCACTGAAACATGTGGTTCCGGAAGAGGTAGTTTTCAAAAGTGTCAGTCATATTGTACGTCCTTATTCTTAAAGTTGATGAGCATTTTTTTTTTTTTTTTTTTTTTTTGTGCTGCTTTTGTTGTTTGAATTGACCTCATTTCTTCTTTTGACGTGATCTAAATAAACTTTATGATAACAATACGTTCTTATGTTGGTGCTTAATGTAGAAGTAAAGTGGTGATAATTTTGCTGAGTGTAGCAATACGTATGCTATACTGCTTAGTGAACCTAAAAACAAACAGAGATAGGTTAAATAGGTCAAGTGTGATCTGTCAGGTGGATGCTGTATTATTCACGTATTTATATGATTCCTGGTTTCTGGGGCTTGGGGTGGTTCCCGAGGGACAAGTGGCTATGAGATTAAAGTTCAGCCTCGAGGAAAGGTGGTGTTAGAAAATGTCTAGACGTGAAAACGGGAAAACGGCTAGAGGCCACCGATTGATCGTTACAAGTGCAAGTTTAGTAGGTATTTTAAAAAGGGTGAAACGGTGGTGGCGAGCTGTGTTGCGAAATTGTACTGTAAATCCGGACAAATAAAATTGAGAGATGAAGGAATGTCTATTCCTACTCCTATCTCACCCAAAATGCCCGTATTGCCTGCAGCCATAGGGTGGTTGTGGATGAGGTTGTGTAATACCGATGTTGATATTTTATTTTTTCACTTTGGGTATTCTGTATTATAGTTGAAGAGGTCATAAGAAGAAATGAGTGAAATTATTTTATATTATATTGTGTACATTTTTACATGAAATTTTTTTTTTTTTTTTTTTTAAATTTTGTGGAAGATGTTTATCTTTATGGGTGATTTCTATGTATATATTTCATGTTTCATTTCTGTCTAGTACATGTCATGCCCTATTCTGGGTCGGAGTGTCCCCCATACATCATAGACTAGAGAGGGCGAGTACGCACCTCCTCCCGGAGTGAGGAGCATGGAGGGGGGGGAGGGTTTAATTTCCTAATCCTTGTATGTAAAATATTTAGAAATATGTGTTTTATACAGGGAGATTAATTATCTTTTTACTAGTATTATGACCTTCATAAATTGTTGTGCGTTATGACTGTTATAGGTGACGTGTGCTAGTCTTATAGGTGATGTGTTATAAGCCTATTGGTGAGAGCATATTTCCATCACAGTGGAGATTTCCAAAAAATCTAACAATTAAGCATATAGACAGAGCAACATTACATTTACTTGGCCGAAGGGTAAGCAGTACCACTCGACTGATCATTAGAACAAGAAGGTACTTGTCTGAAGAGTATTTGGCTGTGCAAAGTTTACTCACAGGCATTTTTATGATAAAGTGAAAAAACCCATGTTCCGATGTCTCATTTTCCGTTGACATGGGACACACACACACACACACATATATATATATATATATATATATATATATATATATATATATATATATATATATATATATATATATATATATATATATATATTCTTACGAAGCTGGTCTAGCGTAGAGTAAATATTTGATTTATATATCTCATATGTGTATCTACGAGGTGTAAATTACATACGACATTCGTCGTTAATTTCATTGCATTTCTCATTCAAGTCAGTATATGTAAATTTACGTTATTTCTAAGAATTAACTTTTTATTTCATGTATTTTGTTACGAAGCATTACGTCATCTGTGAGTGCTATATGACCCTACGAGGTATGAACAAGGGCTTATGTAATTTTTTTTTATTATGTTTTCATGAGGTATTGCATCATGTTTGTGAGAGAATTTGTAATTCTTATATTTGACACGTGTTTTTGGAAGGTTCTCAAAAACCCCAGTGTTAGATTTTATCTTTTTTTTTTAATGTTTAATGTTGAGGGTGGGCGGAGCTGCTGAGAGAGAGAGAGTTGCCTTGCAAGCAAGGTTCATTCGCCTGAATTTTTATCTAGCTGGTAACTTTGGCGTTGTTAGGTACCATCTCCCAAGCCACGAGAATAATCTTTTTAGAAGGATCTAGAATAACTAAGTCAATATATATGTGTTCTTGGGGAGGTGTAGGGCAGAATAGAAACAGCCTGTCCTGTGAAAGAGCCAAAGTTCTTCCTCTCTCCCAAGTGCCTCGAGTGGGTCCTCTCCAAAGTGTATAAGTT
>NC_090745.1:41410748-41460748 GCF_036898095.1 Palaemon carinicauda
GCCAAGGCCTCCTTCTCGATAGTTGAATACCGCCTCTCTGCTGCCAATAGTTTACGGCTAAAGTAAGACACGGGAAGTACCTCTCCAGCCCCATTTCTCTGAAAGAGAACACCTCCAATGCCCATATCACTAGCATCCACCGCGATAATGAAAGGTTTCTGAAAATCAGGGGATATTAATATTGGGTTTGATATCAGCACCAGCTTGAGTTTAATGAAAGACTCCTCACATTGAGGAGACCACGCAAATTTCTGTCCTTTCTCCAATAACTTAGTAAGCGGCTGAGCAATGTTCGAGAAGTTTCGCACAAACCTTCTATAATAACCCGTCATTCCAAGGACTCTCCGAACTTCCCTGACATTACTCGGCCTCTTCAAATTTAAAATGGCCTCGAGATTGGCTTGTTTAGGGGCTACCTGACCCAAACCAACCTCATGACCCAAATAGCACACTTTGGCTTTACCAAATTCACACTTACCCAAGTTCACAACAAGACCGGCATCCCTCAAAGCTTCAAACACTTTTCTCAATCTTACTATATGAGTTTGCCAATCATTGCTGTGAACAACTAAATCATCAATATAAACCTCAGTGCCTTTCAACCCACAAATGACTCTGTTCATAAGCCTCTGAAAGGTGCATGCAGCATTTTTCATCCCAAAGGGCATCACTTTACATTCGTAAAGCCCAAAGGGAGTTACAAATGCGGAAATTTCCCGGGCTCGATCAGACAGGGGCACTTGCCAATACCCTTGCAGCAAATCCAACTTGGTTATGAATTTTGCAGACCCTATCTGATCGAGACAGTCGTCAATGCGAGGCAAAGGAAAAGAGTAATTTTTGGTACTGGCATTAACTTTACGGTAATCCACACACATTCTGTACTTTCCATCAGACTTTTTAACTAAAACTATCAGAGAGCTCCAAGGACTTATCGAAGGTTGGATGAGGTCATGTTTCAGCATATACTTTATTTCCTCCTCGACTATGTCCCTTTTCACTGGATTTAGTCGATAAGGACTCTGCTTTACGGGAGAAGCACTGCCCACATCCACATCATGCTGAAGCAACCTCGTCCTACCTGGCGAACTAAGAAATATTTCTGGAAAAGAACAGATTAAATTAATAATGTCCCTTTTCTGGGTAACTTCCAGATGGTCCAGCTCTCTTTTCAAAACCTCTAGATTTTGAACGTTATTAAAGAGAGCATCAGAAGATACCTGACCAACCAAGTCCTCAAAGTTATCCTCTGGAGACTCTACTTCTACAGACACAGGTTCACACACTATAGCTAAAGGATCCCTACCACCTGAAATATAAGATTTTAATCTATTAATATGAAAGACCCGGCACTTTCGTTTGGTCCCGGGGGCTTCAATTTCATAATTCACTTCAGACAATTTTCTCAAAACCTTCCAGGGCCCCTTATACCTTGGCTCAAGGAAATTGTCTGAGTCTGTACTCAACACCAATACCAATTCCCCAGGCTCAAACGATCGCACCTTGGTTTTCTTATCAAAATTTGATTTCATGATTACTTGGGAGGAAGCCAAATTTTCTCTTGCAAATTTCCACGCAATGGCTAACTTTTTCCGTAAATTCTCTACAAATTTCATCACATTAAGTTCCTCTTTCTGCCCAGATGATAATAATTCATGGAAAATTTCCAACGGACCACGTACTTTGTGCCCATAGATCAGCTCAAAGGGAGCTACACCCGTAGAAGCATTTGGATGGTTCCTTATGGCAAAGAGAGCAAAGGGAAGTCCTTTTTCCCAATCCTCTCCTTGTTCATAGCAGTATTTTTTCAAAACTGATTTAAGTGTCTGGTGGAATCTTTCCACCACCCCCTGACTCTCTGGGTGGTAAGGTACGCTGGTAGTGCACTGAATGGCCAGTTCAGCACACTTACCCCTAAATAACTTACTCGTAAAATTCGTCCCACAGTCGGTCTGAATTTTACGAGGAAGTCCGTATCGGGAGAAAAATTCAATGAGCTTCTCAAATACTGCATTGGAAGTGATCTTTTTCATTGGGAATGCTTCAGGAAATCTAGAAGCTCGGTCCATGATGGTCAGGAGAGGAGTAAACACAGTCTTTGTTCTAGGCAAAGGCCCCACCACATCTATAACCAATTCCACAAAAGGTTCCCCAATTGCAGGAATGGGATTTAGAGGTGCTTTAGGGATCACTTGATTGGGCTTTCCCATCACCTGACAAACCTCGCAATTACTAACAAATTGTTTCACTGATGATTTCAATCCTGGCCACCAAAAACATTTTGCTAATCTTTTGAACGTCTTAAATACTCCAAAGTGACCAGAAAAAGAATCATCATGTGACAACTTCAAAACAGACCCCCTAAATTGTGAGGGAACCACAATTTGTTCCACTCGACAAGTTTTGTTCAGATCATGTGTAGATGGACGACTAATTCGATATAACAAACCTTTCATTACATAAAACCTCGGTTTAGTTAAATCGGCTGTGTCACCCAACTCAAAATCAAACTCTTGTTTCTGAGCCTCAATAAACATTAAACGGTCCCAATCAAGTTGCAAGATATTACTAGTACTACTAGGACTACCTACTGGCCTGGGCCTTTCTAACTCTACTTCTAAACTACTTAAATCTAACTCATCATCATTTATCAAACCAGCTGCCTTAGCGGAGGCCCGAGTCACCAACGCCACAGGACAAGCATTCACAGTCAAAATAGGGAATAATTCCAGACCCCTATGGTCTACCATGTCATTTCCTAAAATACCATCTATATTTGGAATAGGGAGTTTCTCCACCACAGCCAACTCTGTTACCTCATTATACCCAGGGAATGACAATTCAACTTCCACCAATGGAGCTGAAACCACAGTATCCGGGAAACCTCCCAGAATCACATAATTCCCTGAATATTCAACTAAACCATTTAAAGATTCCCTTAATACTAAAGAACGAGCTGACCCTGTGTCTCGCAAAAATTTTACCTTTAGAATTCCTGAATTCGTAACCAGTCTACCAGGCCATATATATTTATCATAGAGTCATGAAGGTCTATTACCAGTTGGTTTTACATTGCTGTCATCACTACTATTCACATTGCTACCTTCCGCTACCGGTGGATTCTCAACCTTGGGGGTGTTAGGAATAGTCTTATTTGTTATTACAGATATAGGATTGTCAATATTGTTATTATTTCTCTCCAAATACCTCCTCCTGGCATTACACTGAGCTTGGTAATGTCCAGGCTTATTGCACCAAAAACAGGTCCCATTACCTTTGCTCACATTACCAGACACTACCCTGTTTTTGGAGAAGAATCTAGAGGGCTCTCCATTTGAAATATTTCCCTGAGTCTTTTCATTCTTATAATAGGTTGGAACACCTGAATGCTTCACCCTGTTGTTAGCTACATTATTAGATTTATTATTACCATCATTTGGCTTGGCAGACTGGAAATCTAGACCCTGAGACCCAAAATTGCCGGACCCTGCTCGATGGGTTAAAATAAATTCATCGCCAATCTGAGCTGCTTTACTTAGACTGACCGCTTTCACCTCTTCCAAATATATCCTCAGTTCTTTGCTACAATACTTCTTAAATTCTTCCATCAACATTAATTCCCTCAAGGAGGAGAAAGAGACTACCTGACGACTCTTCAGCTAATTATCAAATTGCTCCTCCTTGAGCCTAGCAAACTCAACATATGAAATGGAAGCATGCTTGCTAAAATTTCTAAATTTTAGACGATAGGCCTCAGGGACAAGATCATAAGCCTTGAGGACCAACGCCTTTACTTTACCATAATCACGGGCTACGCCTTCCTCCAAAGAATTATAAACCCTGATTGCCTCGCCCACCAGCCTACACTGAATTAAGACTGTCCACATCTCGGCGGGCCAAGACAACCTGGTAGCTACCCGTTCAAATGCTTTAAAAAATTCCGGCACATCTTTTTCGTCAAATACAGGGACTAACTTCAAAGCTGCCCCTATATTAAATTTATCGACATATGGACCACAAGGAGTACTTAATTTATTAGTAACATTCTGCAATTTAGCCAGCTCCAAATTTACTTTAGCCATCTCTAGTTCATGTCTCCGCACCTTCTCGTTCTCCTCAAACTCAAGTTTCACTAACTCTATCCTCTTACAAATTAATCTATATTCATAGTCCTCTTGGGACAACACAGGCTGCACTGGGAATACATTCTCCGGGACAGATTTTTCTACAACAAATGGGTTTGTAGACACGTTAGCTTTACCTGGCAATTTAGCATTTCCTTCAAAAATAGTTCCAGTACGAGGGGGGTCCTCAAACAAAGAAAGGCCTGGATTCACACTCACATCATCAATCATACTATCCTCGTGCTCCGAACCACTATCATCAACACTGTCAAAATCTCTAGCTAAATTCTCTCCTTCAGCCATACCCTGAGCTACCTTATTCTCTACAGCTAACAACAACTGGGCTTTAGTGTTCGCAGCCCTAAGTGGGACACCTAACCAGCGAGCACAACTCACCAAACACTCTTTACTTAATACAGGAAGATGCCTAAGACAATCTGCTGATCCTAAAAATTCTGCAGGATCAAAAACATATTCACCCATGATTTCAAAATTAAAGGGGGGGTAAGGCAACACACTAAACAATAACAAATATTGGCAAATTCACTGAGCACCGATCCGCCAACCAAACCACTGAGTACACCCGAGTGCAATCCTGTCACGGTCGCCAACTGTTACAACCTACCAGGTTGTAATGCAAGTTCTTTTAAGATATTTAAATTCTCATGGATTGCAGTCGGTAAAAATACGTCAGTGATAAGGAAAGACGGAAACAGAGACCCAAGAAAACTTAACAATATTTATTATAAACAAAAACAATAACTTAAATCAACCTTGTGAGATTAAATACACTTATTTATACACATATTCAAGAAAACAAATAATGGTTCTCGGGATCTCACAAGAAAATAACCTAAAGCTACTACACTAAGCCCTAAACATGAGAAAATTCCAAGAGAGAAAACACTTAATAATAACGAGGTGGATCCAAATACAGCTAGCCAAAATCAATAACCTAATAATAAAAAGGAAGAAGGAAGTAGGAGATGAAAACAACGAAAACCTTAATATTCCTACCTATCTTACAAAACTAAACAATACAGAATTAAACAGTTACACAACATAGCAATAGAACTCGTATATATAGAATTAGACAATTAATAATATATATAACTTCACCTCAAGTGAAGTACAGAAGGGGAGTTGAATACAGGGCCGTACTTAATCCATCAAGCCGCTATACTGAAGGGTAAAACTGTACGCCAGGCATTGAAGGGCAATCCACTTCCCTATACAAGAGGAACGATAATTTGTCTTACCTGGCGTCAGCCTCCCTACTTATCACCTCACGAGCCAGTTTGCTCTCACACTCGTACACAGCTGGACTGGATGAATACGGCCAGTAAAATCAAGGTTCAGTGTCGGGAAACAGCGTCGACACAAATCCCGTGCGAATCCTCCGACGGGAACAAGTAGCAGAAAACTACCGTCGCAGATGACATGAGCATCTGCTAAACACTTCAACTGAAGTACGAAGGTAATAGCCAAAGCCGTCCTGCAAGTCACAAGGAATGCTGAGACGAGAAATATTGTTGGTGAGAGCTTGTCAAGACCCGAACTGCCTTCACTGGTCGACCATGTCCACTCATCACCTTCCCAGCGTTCATCAACACTCACAGCAAAAAAAAAAAAAAAAATAATCGTTAAAACGATAGTCCACTAATACACAAAGGAGGAGGAGGAGGCGCAAAAACACTATTCAACAATCGGAGAGCCACTTACATTAACACTATAGTAAACAAACAACAAAAATACTTTAACTTAAAAAGAAAAACAAGGCTGATTTAAATAAAATAAAGAAATAATTTTACGTTAACCTAATAATACTATATACATATGACATGTGGTTTGGTCTACAAAACAAGCTTGTTGCATATGCAGATGATGCTACTCTCTTTGCATCAATTCCATCCCCTGAATGTAGATCTGGGATTGGTGAATCCTTAAGTAGAGATTGTAAAATATTTACTTGTATTTTAATCTTTAAAATAAAACTTTGTTAAATTATAGAATAAAACTTTTGTCAAGTAAATTTAATACTTGTTAAAACTAGTGGGTTGTTCCCGTGATAGTTTGGTTCCGATTTTCATTTTTGTCTTGTCTCGCCTTGCGCTGTCATTCTATTCACAGTTTTAGTTCACGGCCGAGACTCGCACAGGGGGGAGGTAAGGGTGGTCTTTGTATTAGCTTATTTTCATTGCTGTTTAGAAAAAGTGTATTGAGCCATATATAATATTGAGTGTTATTAATTTGTTATAGCAGTCATTAACAGTTCGTGTCAAAATTGTAAAAATTTTGTTTGGTTCTGTATATGGCTGTTATTTTTGTTTTCAGCTTCTGGAGTAGAGGTCCTCTCCAGCCTTTACCCACGAAGAATTTACTGCCAAAATTTTAGTGTCAATTTAGTCAAGAAGTTCTACTTTCAAGTCATGTATAAATATTATGTATATATTATGTATAAATAAATTGTTTATGGCTTTTTATACAGTTTATGATTGCACCTCGACTTAGGACCATCCCATACGTCATGAACAGCATGAATTATTTTACATTTGTTTAAATAATTCTACAGAGATTTAGCTAAAATTAGTGTATGGTGCAAATTATGGGGTATGAAGTTGAATCCTAACAAAATTCAAAGGTCAAGGACGGTGGCTCCTCAACATCTGGTTCTCAGTAATGATAATGTTTTTTTTTTTTTTTTAATTTGTATGA
Source organism: Palaemon carinicauda (assembly GCF_036898095.1). NCBI lineage: Eukaryota > Metazoa > Arthropoda > Malacostraca > Decapoda > Palaemonidae > Palaemon > Palaemon carinicauda. Next base: position 41,417,588 of record NC_090745.1, read on the forward strand.
CTCTTTCAAAATTTTAGGTGTGAATCTCGACAGCAAATTTACTTTTGAGAAACACATTAGGTTTGTGTCTTCTTCAATTCCACAAAAAATTGGCTTATTGAGAGAGTCTTTTAAGATTTCGGTGATTAATCTATTCTGAAGAAGTGTTTTAATTTTTTCATTCTACCTTATTTTGAGTATTGTTCTCCTGTCTGGTGTTCAGTTGCTGATTCTCATCTTAATTTGTTGGACAGAAACCTACGGTCTATTAAATTTCTTATTCCTGATCTATATATTAATCTTTGGCACAGTTGGTCAATTAGTTCATTATGCATGTTGCATAAGATTTTTCATAACTCTGACCATCCTTTACATTCAGATCTTCCTGGACAATTCCATCCTGTTCATAATACTAGGTAGGCAGTTAATTCTAATAGCTAGGCCTTTTCCATCATGAGGCTCAATACTACACAGTATTCTAGAAGTTTTATTCCAGCTGGTACCAAGTTATGGAATGATCTTCCTAATCGAGTAGTAGAATCAGTAGAACTTCAAAAGTTCAAAGTTGGAGCAAATGTTTTTATGTTGACCAGGCTGACATCAATCTTTTTAGAGTTTATATGACATAATATCTGTTTTTGACGTTGTTAATAGTTTACATATGACATATCTGTTTTGACGCTGTTCTGTTTTTAGAATGATATATTGTTAATCAATTCTCATCATTTATTTATTTCTTTATTTCCTTTCCTCACTGGGCTATTTTTCCCTGTTGGGGCCCTTGGGCTTATAGTATCTTGCTTTTCCAACTAGGGTTGTAGCTTGGCTAGTAATAATGATAATAATAATAATAACTCAAACAAGTGAAAACTCAAAGGAGTGACAGAAAGTGTCACCCCTTAAATAATGATCAAAGGGATGACAATTCAAACGTGTGACAGCTCATAGAAGTGACAGAAAGTGTAAATCTTTAAATAATGACCAAAAGGGTGACAACTCAAACGAGTGACAACTCTTAGGAGTGACAAAGAGTTTACATTTTTAAATAATGATCAAAGGGGTGACAACACAAAAGAGCGAGAAAGATTTTAACCTTTTGAATATTGATCAAAGGGGACAACTCAAGGGAGTGACAACTATTAGTCGTGAAAAACTCAAAGGAATGACGGAAAATATCTCTAATGATGAAAGGGATGACAACTCAAAGGAGTGAAAGAAAGTGTCACTCCTTGAATAATAATCGAAGGGGTGATAATTTAAAAGAGTGAAAACGATAGTAAAGCTTTAAAAAATGATCAAAGGGGTGATAACTCAAACAAGTGATAGCTCAAAGGAATGACAATGCAAAAGGAGTGGCAACTCAAAGGAAAGATGGTGATTGTCATTCCTTAAATAATGGTTAAAGGTATGACAACTTAAAGGAGTGACAAAGATTTTCATGCCTTAAATAATGATCAAACGTGTAACAACTGAAATGAGTAACAAAGATTGTCACACCTTAACTAACGAGGAAAGGGATGACAACTCAAATGAGGGACAACTCAAAAGGGTAACAAAGATTGTCACCTCTTTTTGATGATTGAAGGGGTGACAGTTCAGAGGGGTAACAAAGATATACACTTCTTGAATAATGATCAAAAGGATGACATGTCAGAGGAGTGACAGCTCAAAAGGGTGAGAAGGATTGTGTCTCATTAAATAACAATCAGAGGGGTGACAACTGATTGCAGTGATATGTATTGTTACTCCTTAAAAATGACCAAAGAAGGGACAGCTGTAAGGAATGAGAATGATTGGCACTAGTTAAATAATAATCAAAATGGGTGGAAACTTTTAGGAATGACAAAGATTGTTACTCCTTAAATAGTAATGAAAGGATTGACAACTCGAAGGAGTGTGGAAGATTGTCACTCCTCAATTAATGATCTATGGGCTGACAACTGTTAGGGGTGACAAAGATTATCATTACTTGAATAGATATCAAAGGGGTGAATACTCAAAAGAGTGACAAATAAAAGAAGTTAAAAATATTTTCACTCCTTAATTAATGATCAAAGGGGTGACAACTCTAAGGGGTGAAGACAGATTATCATTACTTAAATAAATATCAAAGGGGTGAACACTCAAAGGAGTGAAAACTATAAGGAGTTACAAATATAGTCACTCCTTAAATAATGATCAAAGGGGTGACAACTGAAAGGAATGATATCTCAAGTGAGTGACAAGGATAGTCTCTCCTAAAAAGTGACCAAATAGGTGTCAACTCAAAGGAATGAAACCCAAAAGGAGCTAAAAGTATATTCACTTCTCAAATAATATTCAAATGGATGACAACTGAAAAGGTTAACAAATCAAATAAGTGACAAAAATTTTCCCTCCTTAAATGATTACCTTGGATTGTGACACTCAAAAGAGTGATAACTCCATTGAATGGCAATGATAATGACTTCTTGAATAATGATCAAAGGTATGACAGCTCAAAGGAGTTATAAACCTCGTCACTGATTAAATAATGACCACAGGGGTGACAACTCAATTAAGTGACAAATTTTGGCACTCCATAAATGTTGATAAAAGGTGTGAACACTAAGAGGAGCGACCAAGATTGTCATTCCTTCAATAATGATCAAAGGGGTGACAGGTCAAACGAGTGAAATCTCAAAGAAGCGACAAAGAAGGGGCCACTCAAAAGGAAGACGAAGATTGTAATTCTTCAAAAAATAACCAAAGCGGTGACAACTAAAAAGAATGTCAACCCAAATGAGTGAAAAAGATTGCCACTCCTTGAATAATAATCAAATGGTGGTAAATCAAAGGAGAAACAAGGAATGTTACACCTTAAATAATTTTCAATGAGGTGACAACTCAAAGGAGTAACAAAGATTGTCACTCATAAAATAATGATACAATGGGGGACAAATCAAAGTAGTGAAATCCAAAGGAGTTGAAAACATAATCACTCCTCAAATAATAATCAAAAGAATGTTCGACAACTCTTATAAGCGACAAATATTGTCAATCCTTAAATAATGATTGTAGAGTAGTACAAGTCTAAAGAGTCCCAACTCCTAGGAATGGCAATGATTATTGCTTTTTAAGTGATGATCAAATGTGTGGTAACTCAAAGGAATGATGAACATGGTCACTGCCTAAATAATGATCACTTGGGGCAACTCAAAAGGAATGACAAAAAATGGATCTCCATAAATAATGATCAAAGAGGGGACAAATAAGAGGAGTAACTAAGATTGCCACGCCTTAATTAACGATCAAAAGGGTGACAATTCAAAGAAATGATAAAAGAAATGAATTGTAAAGATAATCACTCCTTCATTAATAATCAATAGGGTGATAACTCAAAGGAGTGAAAACTCAAAGGAACAACAAAGATTCTCACTCCTTAAATAATGATCAAAGAGGGGATAACTAAGAGGAGCAATATCGATTGTCATTCCTTAATTAACGATTAAAGGGGGGATAATTCAAAGAAATTATAAAACAATAAAATGGTAAGGATTGTCACTCCTTCATTAATAATCAAAGGGGTGATAACTCGAAATAATGGAAACTCCAAAGAGAGAAAAAGATTATCACTCCAATAATGATCAAAGAGGTGGCAATTGAGAGGAGCGAACAAGATTCTCCCTCCTGAATTAACGATCAAAGGGATGGCAATTTAAAGAAGTAATAAAACAAAGGAATAGTAAAGATTATCACTCCTTAATCTACAATAAAAAGGGTGATAAGTCAAAGGAGTGAAAACTCAAAGGAGTGACCAATATTGCCACTCCTTAAATAATGATCAAAGAGGTGACAACTAAGAGGAGCAACCAAAATTGTCATTACTTATCTAACGGTCAAAGGGATGACAGTTTAAAGGAGTGATAGAACAGAGAAACGGTAAAGATTGTCACTCCTTCATTAATAATCAAAAAGGTAACAGCTCAAAGGAGTGAAAACTCAAAGGAGCGACAAAGACTGGGACTCCATAAATAATGATCAAAGAGGGGACAACTAAAAGGAAAAACCGATATTGTCCCTCCTTAATTAATAATAAAACGGGTAACAACTCAAAGGGGTGAAAACTCAAAAGAGCGACCAAGATAGGCACTCCATAAATAATGATCAAAGAGGTGACAAACGAGAGGATCTACCCAGATATTTACCTCTTAATCCATGACCAAGGGGTGACAATTCAAAGGAGTGATAAAACAAGGAAATGGATGGTCACTCCTTAAATAATGATCAAAGAGGAGACAAATAAGTGGATCGACCAAGATTCCCACTCCATAATTAAAAATCAAAGGGCTGAAAATGAAAAAAAAAGTGATAAAACAAAGGATTGGTAAAGATTGCCACTCCCTAAATAATAATCAAAGGGGTGACAAACTCAAAGGAGTGAAAACTAAAACGAGGAAAAAGGATTGGCACTCCTTAAATAAAGATCAAAGAGCAGACAACTAAGAGGAGCGATCAAGATTGTCACAACTCAATTATGGATGAAAGTGGGGAAAATTTAAAGAAGTGATAAAACAAAGAAATGGTGAAGATTTTCATTCTATTGATAATCAATAGGAGTGAGATTTCAAAGGAAAGACAGAGAATGTCACTCCTTGATAAAGGATCAAAAGATTGATAATTCAAGGAAGTGATAAAATTAAGGAATGGTAAATTTTTTCACTCCTTCGTTAATAATCAAAGGGGTGACGACTCATAGGAGTGAAATCTCAAAGGAGAGACAAAGATTGTCCCTCCTTAATAAATGATCAAAGGAATGACAATTCAAGGAAGTGATAAAACAAAGGAATGGTAAATAATTTCACTCCTGCATTAATAATCAAAAGGGTGACTACTATTAGAAGTAAAATGTGGAAGGAGAGACAAAGATTGTCATTTCTCAAATAATGATCAAAGAGATGACAACTGAGAATAGCAAACAAGATTGTCCCACCTTAATTAACCATCAAATGGGTGCCAATTCAAAGAAGTGTTAAAACAAAGGAATTGTGAAGATTGTCACTACTTCATTAATAATCAAAGTAGTGATATCTCAAAGGAATGAAAACTCAAAGGAGAGACAAAGATTGTCACTCCTTAAATAATGATCACAGAGGTGACAACTAAGAGGAGAGAGAGCGGCCATGATTGCCAAATCTTAATTAACGATCAAAGGAGGGACAATTAAAATAAGTGATAAAACAAAGGAATGGTAAAGATTGTCACTCCTTCAGTAGTAATTGAAATGGCGACAACTCAATGGAATGAAAACTCAAAGGAGTGACAAGGACTGTCACTCCTTGAATAATGATCAAAGACGTGACTTTTAAGAGGACCGACCAAGATTGTCTCTCATTAAATAACGATCTAAGGAGTGATAATTTAAAGAAGTAATAAAACAAAGGAATGGTAAAGATTGTCACTCCTTCATTATTAATCAAAGTGGTAACTACTCAAATGAGTGAAAACTCAAAGGAGAGACAAAGATTGTCACTCCTTAATCAACGATAAAAGAGGTGACGACTAAAAAGAGCAATAACATTGTATGTGACTTTTTTATGTTGTAATGCCTTTTCATGCATCTCCCAGTTACTGAAACCTTCACTGATAAATGCCATTTGGCTGTGCCCTACATTATTACCAAAGAGTTTGCATGCAAAGCAGTAAACTCTGTCATCAGTTACAAAGTATTCAAGCCACTCATACCTACCATACCAATCACATTGAAATACCTGCCTCAGAATCAAACTGTGTGTTGGGATACATTTTTAGGTCCATCTTCAGGTCTCATGGCTATACCAGTAAATTTTCCTTCAGCAGGAATATATATTTATATATATAGATATATATATATATATATATATATATATATATATATATATATATATATATATATATATATATATATATATATTCATACATATATACTGGTGTTCTGTATATCCATGCACACACACACACAAACACACACACACACACACACACACACACACACACACACACACACACATATATATATATATATATATATATATATATATATATATATATATATATATATATATATATATATATATATATATAAATATACATATACATATATACTCTGGTGTTCCATATATTCATACTCACATATGGATATTAATTATAATCTTATGTAGATACAATAGGTTTATATTAAAAGCCTAAGTTAGTACCTTATCCTATCCAGATGAGATGGAGGTAACAGTTGCAACAATCATTATTTACCGATCTCGCCTCCTGAGTAGAGGGAAACATAATAAAGAATAACTAATATTTCCAAAAGTCTTGCAAACTTCAATATGTGTGTGTAAATCATTCACTTAGCTTAGCTGACTAGGTATTTACTAAAAAAATACTTCGTACTGAATTATCTCCTGACTGCAGTCTATGACTTTCCTTGGATATTTGATATAGATGGTAAATTACTATTATCTGATCTTTGCATGTTCATTAAGAATACTGTAAGTTTCTATGGGATGTGTTGGGTCAGTGGTTTTGGGGCTGGGAATTTATTTTTTTGGAGCTCAGTCCCAATAGCCCGCAATTGATGACGCCACTGCATATCTCGTGCAAGATGACCCATCTACAGTGCTCCTCTCTAGTTCAGAGTGCCCTATTTCATATGCATGTCCTTTTTAAGGGGAAGAGGGAGTCATATACTGCACGTGCTTCAAATACACTCATAATGGTTTTGCTCTTTTATCTGATCACTAGCTCTTCCCTGCACTGTTATTAGATCAACCAGTGTACGCATGCTAGCTTATGTTTATTTTTCTTTTTTTAATTTATGTGATGTTCTTGCATATAAACTCGATGTCCGTTTAATAAAAGTTATTTGCATTCACCTCGCCCCTCAGTTATCACCTATTTGATGAATGTTTGGGCAAAAAAAAAAAATGAGCAGCACCCAGAATGAGTATTGTCTGGCCAGTCAAAGCATCCAGTCACTCTCATAGCAGTAGTTTCTCAATATGTGGCTGGTGCCCTGGCCAACCTACTACAAAAAAAATTAGATGGACAAGAAAAATAACAGAATGGGTACCTAAAGATTCCAAACAAATCAGGTAAAAGGAAGGGGAGACGCTGGATTGACGAGTTAGGCATATTTACTTGTATATACTGGTATATAAAGACCATAAACAGAAACGCGTGAAAGGCATGTCTAAGGCCTTCATCCTGCACTATACTTGCAAAATCTGATTATATAGGTAGTAGTCTGGCCAGGGCACCAGCCACCCGTTGAGATACTACCACTAGAGAGTTATTGGATCCTTTGACTGGCCAGACAGTAATGCATTGGATCCCTCTCTCTGGTTAGAGCTCATTTTTCTTTGCCTACACATAAACTATTCTTTATAGATTCTTGGTTTTCCTCATACACCTGACAACACTGAGATTACCAAACACTTCTTAGCTAAAGGGGCTAATTACTGTACTATAATTCTTCAGTGGCTACTTTCCTCTTGATAAGGGTAGAAGAGACTCTTTGGCTATGATAAGCAGCTCTTCTAGGAGAAGGGCACTCCAAAATCAAACCATTGTTCTCTAGTCTTGCGTAGTGACATAGCCTCTGTACTAAGGTTTTCCAATATCTTGGGTTATAGTTCTCTTTCTTGAGGGTGCACTCGGGGACACTATTCTATCTTTTTTATTTTTTCTCTTCCTCTTGTTTTTGTTTTTTTAAAGGGTATGTTGGGCTGGCTAAATAGAAGGGCCATGGATGCCTGGTGGTTTATCAATAGGTTGTGTTTCCCATATCTAATTCTTTTTGTTCTGAAAACCATCCTCACTGTCCTCCCTTCAGTTGAAGGGACTATCCTGGAGGGTATTTACCCTTACATGGAGTATCGACTTCTCCATGTTGACCAGTTTTTCCGACTTATCTTATATAGTTTATGGGTTTGATAAATAACTTTATTTATATTTCTGTACATTTTGTTTTTTTTATACTTCTTATTAATCTAGTTTTTAAGTAAGATATCTCTTTTTTATAACCCTTAATTCCTTTGCTATCTGAAGACATTGAGCAAAATAGGCAACTGTATTGCAATATTCAAGGGGTTCATGCAAATACTCAAGACCTTACAGTTGCGTCCAGACAGTATAGAAATTCTTTTGTGCTCAGAAACTTTGGTTTCTAATATGAGGCACTTATATGAGCTCCTTATAACTGGTTTTAAGAAGCCGATAATATTGAAACGTGATTTCATCCTTAGGGGAACCGGAGTTGCGGCGTACATTAGAACTGAGTACCCTACTTCTCATAACTCCTGCTATGAATATGGATGTCATGAGATTCAGGTAATAAAAGTATGTGGTAGGCATAACAACTTCTATTTGTGTTCAATCTACCGGAATCCAGACATAGATGATTCTATGATTGATTGTCTTCTTACCAGTATGGCTAAGATACAAGAAGATAATAGAAAGGCCTCTTTTGCCTTTGTTGTTAATGATTTCAATGCTCACCATAGTGGTTAAGTTATGTTTCTCCTACAGATCGTCATGGCTTAAGAGGTTTAGACTTTGCCTCTTGAATCAGGCAGTGAGCAAATCATTAGTGAAGCTGCTCACAAGTCTGGTAACTGCTTGAACCTCGTATACACTAACTCACCTGGCATTATAACAAGTAAGGTTGGTTCTCCAGTCGGGACTTCTGATCATTTCTTGATTTCATTAGTAGTGAAGACTAAGCAGCCTGTCCCTGATGTATCATACTCATGTGAAATTTATATGAAGTCTCATGCAGACTAGAATGGGATTTTACAGGATCTTTTGAGCTTGAATTGGTCAAAATTGTATTGTGGTGTTAATCCTGTAGCCTTTTTGAATGAGAAGCTTGTCAGCATAATTGATAGTTGCATCTCTTCTCATGTGCTAAGGTACCGAATGAAGGATAAACCGTGGTTCAATGATTATTGTAGACATGCTTATTTGGAGATGTAGGAGTTTTATCCTTTTTGGAAGGATAACAGATCAGATTTGACCTGGAATTACTGTACTCAGTTTAGAGCTTTTGCTCAGAGAGTTAATGCTTCAACTGAAAAGGAACACAATTTAACTATAAAAGAAATAATTTCTGGTACAACCCAGGAACATAACTAGTGGACTACCCTTAAATGTGCACACTTTGGTGTAGGTGCAACAGTTTCTCCTTTACTTAAACCAGATGGCTCATTCATTCATTGTCCAAAGGAAAAGGCAACCCATTTGGCTGATGTGTTTGGCAGTAAACAGAGTAATGAGAAACTCAAACTTCCTCATTCCTTTTTTCCTGAGTCTAAACTAACTAGTATAGCTTTACCATCTTGTGAAATTAAAGCTCTGTTGATACCTTGATGAGTGTGGAAGTGTAGAACCAAATGGTATTTTTTTCCTATGTTTTTTATAAAGACTGCAGATTTCTTAGCTCAAAAGGTATCTGATATTTTGTACAAGTTAGCAATAAGAGGAGCTTTTAGCACTTGTTGGAGAATTGGAAATGTTACTCCACTATTTAAATGTGTTTGTGGTAGCTCAGGTCCAACTGATTACCGTCCAGTTTCCATAACTCCAATATTATGTAAAGTTTTTGAACGTCTTCTGGCAAAACGTCTTATTAGGTTTGCTGAAGGTGAATATCTATACCCTAGTTTTAATTTGTTTTTTGTAAAGGCTTTAGAGCATGGGCTGCCCTTATTACACTCTCCAATGCCGTACAGAATTCCCTTGATTGTGATCAGGAAGTTTGTATGAATGGCCTTGATTCTAGTGCTGCCTTTGACTGTGTTAGTCATGAAGTATTTGTTTTCAAACTCAAACAGTTGGGAGTGGATCGGTCATTTCATAGCATTATTATTGAATTTTTAAGTAGTAGATCTCAAAGAGTTGTTGTTGGTGGGCACCATAGTGAGTATAGGAATTAGATATCTGGTGCTCCACAGGGTACTATTCTTGGCTCATTACTTTTCATATTATATACAAAGGGCATGTGGTTTGGCCTAGAAAACAAGCTTGTTGCATATGCAAATCATGCTAAAATTAGTGCATGGCGCAAATTATGGTGAATGTAGCTGGATCCTAAGAAAATCAACGCATTATTGTTAGTAGGGCAAGGACAGTGGTTCCTCAACTTCCGGATCTCACCATTGATAATGTTTTCTTTACTTTGTATGACTTAAAATTTTAGGTGTGATTCTTGACAGCAAATATACTTTTGAGAAACACATTAGGTCTGTGTCTTCTCCAATTGCACAAAAATTTGGCTTATTGAGAAAATATTTCAAGATTTTATGGTGATCAATATATTCTTAAGAAGGGTGTTAATTCTTTTATTCTACCTAGTTTCGAGTATTGTTTTCCTGCCTGGTCTTCAACTGCTAATTCTTATCTTAATTTATTGGTCAGAAACTTACGGTCTATCAAATTTCTTAATCCTGATCTGGATATTAATCTTTGGCACAGGTGTTCAATTAGTTCATTATGCATGTTGCATAAGATTTTTCATAATTCGGACCATCCTTCACATTCCGATCCTTCTTGACAGTTCTATCCTGTTCGTAACACTAGGCATGCAGTTAAATCTAATAGTGCGGCCTTCTCCATCATGAAGCTTAATACTACACAGTATTCTAGAAATTTTATTCCAGCTTTGACCAATTTGTGGAATGATATTCCTAATCGGGTAGTTGAATCAGTAGAACTTCAAAAGTTCAAACTTGCAGCAAATGTTTTTATGTTGAAATTGCTGATATAAGTCTTATCATAATTTATATATGACATATCTGTTTAGATGTTGTTACTGTTTTTCGAATAATATATTGTTAATTTTTTTTCTCATTGTTTATTTATTTCCTTATTTCCTTTCCTCACTGGGCTATTTTTCCCTGTTGGAGTCCATGGGCTTATACCATCTTGCTTTTTCAGCTTGGCTTGTTGCTCAGCTAGTATATATATATATATATATATATATATATATATATATATATATATATATATATATATATATATATATATATATATATATATATATATATATATATATATATATATATATATATATAAGTCACAGTTACACAGGGAATTTGAATAAATAATAATTATACCAAAAGGGTAGGCTCCACTTTGTAGGGGTGCCGATCGTAAAAATATTTGCCAAAAATACACTTATCAAGACAGGCTAATGAAATAGTCAGGCATTATTAGCACTATAATAACGCATATCCTCTGTGAGTTTTATCATCCTACAGGGAAATAAAAGGATTTTTTGAAAAAAATTTGGAATTCAGCGCCCATTGAACTAAAGGTTATTTGGTGATCGGTGATTGAGCGAATAGTTAGAAATAAATAATCACCAAAAATTCAAATCTTGATTTAGGGACAAAACCTTCTGAGAGTTTGTAGTTGTTATGTCACCTATAGCCTAAAACATCTAAAAATTACATTATGTAAGGCATAAAAGCAGGACAATCAAAGAAATACACTCCTCTTCCGAAAAAAACCAAACCCGAGAAAAAGCGATTTTTTTTTGAGGACGTAAGAAAATGGGAAATAATCTCATAGACACCCATAGAGTGGTTTTCTTTGATGAAACTAATATTAGAAAATTACTTCAACCAATTTTTGAGAGGTAGACTATAAAAATTACACATTTACTAATGATATTTCTTATTTTTACGATGAACATATGGCATTTCGCCCAACATGCAATGATATATATTATACATACTATAATTATGATAAAGTTTGATAAAGGTTTTATAGATGTGCTTTGTAAATAAATGTTTCTTAAACTATTTTCGATAAATTTTATTTACCTTTTTTTCCTCTATTTAATCTGTTCTTGACAGAGTTTGGGCAAAGGCTATGCAACCTATCAAATATAAAAAGAAAGCAATGACCAATAAGAAAAAAAAACGCATAGAAAACAATTCAATAATAATATATCAATGGCAATTGTCCGGCTGGCAATTTTCCGGTTGGCAATCATCCATACTGGCAATTGTCCGACTGGCAATTGTCCCACTGGCAATTGTCCGTTCACAAATTATTATTTACAGAAATATTTTTTTAATCATTATTACTACTAAAGCTACAAATTTTAAGAGGTAGAATATAATTTTTTTTACTATGAACATATGGCACTTCGCCCAACATGCAATGATATATGTTATACAAGTAGGGGGGCGTTGACGGCCATGGGGGCCGTTATAGAGGCTGGAGACGAATTCTACACATATCACGGCATTCTGCTAGGCCAAAGGAAGACTTTTAGCTAAGAAAAAAAATGAAAAAAATTGGCAAAAACTAGCTCTACAAAGTGGAGCCTACCCTTCTCAATATAATATCAAAAGCAGGCCACATAGTTGTTGACCAGTGACCTCTTGTGCGAGAGAGCAGTTAGGTTGTAACTGAGAGGCGAGGTAAATGCAACTATACTTTATCAAACTATCAACAAGTTTATATGCAGCGACTTGCAAGGAAGAATGTCGCAAAAATACAAACATAATAAAACAGTAAGTAGTATGATAACACCGAATAACAGTACAGGAAAGAGCGAGTGATAAGATGAAAAACAAAAAATGTTAGAGTGAACGAGCATTTATGAAACAAGTTCAGTAAAAATTGTCTCCACGATCCGGGTCGGGAAAATCAATTAGAATCGGCTTCCCACTGGTACCATGTAGAATGTAGTGTTGCTAATCTTTACTCCCCAGGTCAACGCACGTAAGAGAGATTCAATGAAGGGTAACCCAGATTACAGGAAGCACTTTATCCCGATACAGCCAGGTTGCTACGTACCTCACCATTGGAAGCAGGAGGAGTGGTGTTGGGTGCGAAACATTGTAGCTCGCCTTCGTCCTCGCTTCATTCCTAAAACGACCTAATGGCACTTAGATTTCATTTAACTATTTTGTAACTTAACTAATGTGTGGCTTACCTCTTGCTTGAAATGGTTAAAATTAACGCTATAATTTTCAGTTAATAAGTTAGAGTTGAGATTTGAGAAAAGTTATCCTTTATTGATTGAACAAGATGATTGTGAGTAAAATACTCTGCTCATAATGTCCATTAACTTAAAAAACAATAAAAACATTCTGATATCGACATAACAGTTGTCTATTTAACCCCCTTCCAAATGGACATTAGGCACACAAACATTTGGTGGTATTGCAGCAGGATTTGTCAGAACCAAAAGAAATCAAACTTTTTTTTAAATATTCAGAAGAACAAGTTCCTGTAACTTCGTGTTCAAATTAGAAAAAAGATGGCCACTGCTATCAAAAACAGACTAAAGAAGCAGCAATGTAGGTAGTAATGGAATAAGAAGAAGAATACGAAGAAACAGCAGAGGAACATTAACTCGCTAAAGAAGAAGAAAATTCTAAAGAACAGCCGAGAAAAGCAGTGAACAACAAAGAAAGTCCTCTATTGATTTAGTGAATATACGAAGAGAATGTGGTGCCAACTGATGTCCCTAGAAAGAATCAAGAATAAAATACTGACGATGATGTCAGGAACAGCAGCAAGGTTGGGTGGCATGAAAACATCACCTAAGGAGAGCCAGAAGGGAAGTGACACTAGCGTCTTCCTGCAGAGTTGGGCGGAAAAGAAATCGCCGAGCCAACAACTTAAGGATGGACCCAGCTATGATTGTTGTTTTAGGGAGCAACTCTCCTTGAAGGAACGCTCTCGTCCCCGAGAGGAGATCAAGGCAAAATCCCTGTGGGATATGGAGATGATGTGCCCACAATTGCTGATACGCCTATTTCTCATTCACGGCGGCAACAGCATTGTAACTAGCCTACCCTAAATATTGTCTGTAATTTAGTGTTAAGAGGTTAATGTGCGAAATATTAATGATGTCATGTTTACATATGTACTTAATCAAATTATAAAAAGTCAAACTTAGATAAGTTTATTCTAAAGAAATTACTGTCGTCATATTTGATCTTACGTCCCACCCCCGAATTGCCGAAAATGAGTACCTAATTCATTATGAGATGTTTTAAAAGAAAATTTTGAACAAGTGTTTTGTAAGTTTTTATCCGAGATTATCCTGATTAATGAAGAATAAGTTCAGAACGTAAAGTATATGTAATTTCAGTTGGTGAGAGTGTGTTGCTTTCTCTGTATGGCAATTATTGCCAGTTGATGATGTTCTGGAGCGATCTATTTGAAATCATTTATAAATAAGTTTATGTGAGAAAAGTCTTTGCAGATGCTACATTAGTGAAAAACAAACTGGCTAAGCATAATCCATGATTCGCTGAGTCAAGGAAGAGGGAAAGATCCAAAATGCATGTAAGGAATGAATGTAAATATATTATGTAATAAGTTCTGGTACGTAATTTTGTTGTTGAGTAATTATGAGTTTTGAAGATATCCCTCCCATTCATTTAATATTTGCTAAACCATTTTTTTGTTTCAAGCCGAAATATTAGAAAAGAAAAGGAAATATTTACTTGTGCTTTAGTTTTTATTATGTAATTTGTCGAGTCATTAGAAAGATTAGAGCATCTTGTGCTTTATGCTTGTTTAATGACAATATTAAGAGATTACTTAATTGAGTTCCTGATTTGTGTAAATTTCATTAACTGTTATTGTAAGGTAGAGACTCATTAGTATATCCAACATTTTGAAAACAATTGTTGTGTAAAGAAATAAACTTAGGCATTAATAGTTTGATTCGAGATAAAAAGGAAGGAAAAAAAAAAGATATTGCTATTAAAATTGGGAAGGGTTATGAATTTTCCTGGTGTAGAGCAGATAAGTGTTTTGTGTGTATGAATATGTTGAAAGTAAGATTTTTTTTTCTTTTGAAAATGCATGTTTTTTTTTTTTATTATTATTGAAATGTATTTGATAATATTTGTTTTTCTTGGAGCTCCATGTTTGCATGATATGTGGTCTTTAAGAGTATGGTATTAGTATTTTAAGTCATCATATTTACATTATGTGCATGCTGTGGTTATGTGGTTATTTCGATTATGGTTTGAGGAAGTGAATTATGCGAGTTTTTGACCTTAGGTAAGCTGTATAGTAATGTCAATGTTCCAAGATTAGCCAAACTTGTGGGAAAATGTTATGTACCAAATAATCGGTATCGGGGAAAATGGATTTAATTATTCAAGAAGTCAGGTTGAGATGTACACTGATAAAAAATTTTCATTAAAAAAAACAGTAAATGTCTGGCAACATTTATTCCAGGATTTCTAAAATTTTAGAAAGGTTATATTGGCGGAGAAGAGTGATATTACGGTCACCAACCCATAAACGATAATAACAAAGTAGGGTAAAATTAAGGTCGCCTGTATTTTACTGAAATATGGTTGAGAACAATATATTTTTACGGAGAACCTTGCTATGCCCCAACAAATGATTACACAGAAGAAAGGAAAGATGAATACTATGAAAAACTGCAAAGGGTTATAGATGAAATCCTTGGGAGAGATATAAAAATTGTGATTGGCAGCTTCAATGCTAAAGTTGGAAGAAATAATCAAGGGATAGAGAATGTGATGGGTGTTGAAGGTTTTGAACAAGTTGCAAATGAAAATGGAGCACATTTCATAATTTTCTGTTAAGCAAACAATCATGACATTGGAGGTACTCTTTCCCAACACAAGAACCTGCACAAGTATACATGGACTTCACTATGTGGCACTTATAGAAATCAGATATATTATATTGATATTAATAAAGAGAGAAGGAGGACTCCGTAAGAACGTATGAAGGTGCCAATATTGGTAGTGATCACCAGCTCCTCATATCCACACTGAAATTAAAACTGAAAGCACCCAACAGAAAGATGGATAGAATACCTAGGTTTATTACAACTAAGGTGTGATATTAAGAACATATATCACTGACTGATATATGTTCTTAATATCACACGATTCTTCATTAATTGTCTGTTCTTCGTCTCTTAAAGTTTCTAAAACTGCAAATAAATTCTTACAATCAATTACAAATGTTTCTCTCTGCTCTTCTTCTTAAAGCTTAGTTGTATTAAACCTAGGTATTCTATCCATCTTTCTGTTGAGTGCTTTCAGTTTTAATTTCAGTGTGGCAATGAGGAGCTGGTGATCACTACCAATACTGGCACCTCGATACCTTCCAACAGAGTCCTCCTTCTCTCTTCATTAATAACAATGTGATATATCTAATTTCTGTAAATGCCACATGGTGAAGTCCATCTGTACTTGTGCATGTTTTTGTGTTGAAAAAGAATACCTCCAATGACAGGATACGCTGTTACAAGGAGAAAGCCATGGATATCAAATAATACTTGGGATACTGTAGATAGGAGACAAAGACAGAAATTGATTGTTGGGAGTTTTCGAGGAAGTAATAAAATTACAAGGTAGGGCATGTAAAGTATTCCAGTATTGACAGTGAGGCCAAAAGAAAAGCCATGAATGAGTAGAGAGAATATTCAGACAGTAAAGCACATGAGGCTGACCAAGCTATGATTTCAGGAAGTGGCTATGGTGTAAGAACTGCTCATAGAATTATTAATGAAAAGTCGACTAGGGCAAATAAGAAGAAGCATATACCTATAGCAACAGAAAATGAAGAAAGACAATGTTGGATGAAAAACTTTGGTAAGGTTATGAATAGGAGATATGAAAGGAATAATCTGATTAATATCCCTGAAGCTGATGAAGACATTGATGTGCCCATGAATGTGTCCAGTGTCTTTGAAATCGAAGCTATCATTAATAAACTCATGAGATGAAAAGCCCCGGGATATGATGGAATAACTGCCGAGATGATACTGACCGAAAATGAAGTGACTCCCAGTGTACAAAAAGATTATTTTGTAGAATATAGCATGAAGAGGCAAAACCTGATGAATTGGAGTTACGAGTGTTGATGAAAATAGCAAAAAAGGGAGACCTGACTGATTCTAATAATTACAGTGGTATAATGCTTATGACAGTTGTTATGAAAATATATAATATGCTTATTCTAAAGAATCTGAAGAGAAAGAATGATGAAAAGCTGAAAGATGAACAAGCAGGATTTAGAAATAGAAGTTGCACTGAGCAAATTATAATCTTGAGACATGTTGTACAGCAATGCGTAGAATATTTAAATCCCCTTTTGATGACTTTTTGGGACTATGAAAAAGCCTGTGATAGTGTGCACCGGCCAATTTTGTGGAGAGTTCTGCATTATTATGGAATTCCTCCTTGATATGTAAATTTGATTGCCTGTTCATGAGCATAGCAAGTGTAAAGTTAATGTTAATGGAGTCTTATCAAATGATTTTCCAGTGAACTGTGGAGAGTACTCAAAAGGAATATGTTGTCATCAATGTTGTTTATCCTTTTCATGGGTTTTGTAATGGGTAGAACAGTCGGAGATGGTGGAGAAGGATTGGACGGGATTGGTGATTGGAATTTAGCAGACTTACAGTATGCTGATAATGCTGTCCTTGTTAGCAGAACACCAAAGGATTTGCAATGCTTGCTTACCAGAATGCATAAAATATCACAGGAGGTTGGGCTGAAGATAAATAGAAGAAAGACAGAGATGAGGAAAACGGAGTATGCAATGGGAGATGAAATATCATTGGAAGGAGAAAGTAGTAATGAGGTAGAATCATTTAAGTATTTGGGAACTATGATCTTCAATACAAGGTTTTTAGAATTAGAGTTTAGTGAAAGATTGAAAAAAGTAAATCAGACAATGGCTAGGTTAAGTAAAATTTGGAAATCAAATCCCCTGATATTACATATAAAAATCAGACTATATATCAGTTTAGTGAGACTGGTGTTAATCTATGGACGAATCATGGTATGACAATGAAACAATCTCCAATAGATTTAGTAGATTTGAGAACAAAGCCATCAGAAGGATATTGGGAGTTGAATGAGAGGACAAGATTAGAAATGAAGCTATAAAAGAGATTACTCGAGTACCATATGTGGATGAGATCATGATGAGGGGTAGATGGAGATTGTTTGGTCATGCTCTTTGGACTCCCCAAGAGATATTAGATCACAAAACGTTCATCTGGGCTCCACAAGGCACTAGAAGAGTTGGAAGACCCGTGGTACATGGCTGACGACTAGGAAGTGCAAAGTAGGAGATGATGAATGGAGAAGTATTGAATTAAAAAGTCAAAACAGAGACAATTGGCAAAATTTAATCGAGGCCCCTTGCGTCAATAGGCGTAGGAGGGGATGATGATGTAACGATGTTAGCTCTGTGAGTGTGCAGAAATGCCCTTTCTTATGCAGATTTTCTATGACTGATGCAGAATAAGAATCAGCTGTTTTGTTGTATACAGTGGAACCTCTACATACGAACGTTTCTACATCCGAATTTTCCAACATCCGAAGTAAAATTTGAGCAATTTTTTCACTCTACACCCGAATTTTATTTCGACACACGAAGTAAGCAATTTTCGTCGTACCGGTTGTATCCGAGTTTTTCGACACGTGAAGTACAATTCGAACACGTTCCTACTGTACACCCGAATTTTTTTTTGACACCCGAAGTAAACAATACCCGTACGCGTAGGTGGTACTCATAGCGCCGGATATATTTTTCATTTCCGCCGATAGAAGGCAGCACTTCGACCTCGGAGGGACCCTCAATTAGCGTGGCTTGGGTCAGTCCTCTGTTCTTGTCGGCTTCGTGGGGTTGTGCGCTGTGCGTACTGCTATTACTGTTTTCATCGTGATTTTTTACGTGCATCCTTTTACGGTAATTTACGTAAAGCATGGGTCCTAAAAGGCTTAGTTTTGAAAGTGGTAGAGGTAGTGGTGAGAAAAGGAAGAAGGAAATGCTTTCTTTAGACATAAAGCAAGAAATTATGGAAAAACATGAGCGTGGCGTCCGCGTGAGTGAACTTGCTAAAGACTATGGCCGTAATATGTCTAAGATCTCGACAATCTTGAAACAGAAGGAAGCCATTAAAGCAGTGAAACCTTCTAAGGGGATCACCATCATTTCAAAACGTCGTAGCCCTATCATAGAAGAGATGGAACGACTTCTGCTAATCTGGATCAAGGACAGAGAGATTGTTGGCGACACCATCACCGAAACCATCATCTGCGAGAAGGCGCACGCCATCTTCATGGACTTGAAGGAGGAGAGCTCTGGGGGTGATGCTGGGGAGAGTTCAACCGAACCTTCCTCAGACGATTTCAAGGCATCTCATGGCTTGTTTGAGAAATTTAAGAAACGGTCCGGGATTCATTCAGTTCTTCGCCACGGAGAGGCTGCTAATGCGGACACAAAGGCTGTAGCTGACTTTGTGAAGAGCTTTGAAAAGATCGTGCAGGAAGAAGGCTACGTAGAGCAGCAGGTGTTTAATTGTGATGAACCCGGGCTGTTTTGAAAGAAGATGCCCAGTCGAACCTACATCACCGCCAAAGAGAAGAAATTGCCTGGGCATAAGCCAATGAAGGATCGGTTGACTCTTGCCCTATGTGCCAACGCTAGTGGGGACTTTAAAATCAAGCCCTTACTGGTTTACCATTCGGAGAACCCTAGGCCCTTTAAGGCACAGAATGTGGATAAGGACCAGCTTCATGTTTTCTGGCGATCCAACTCGAAGGCCTGGGTCACTAGGCAGTTCTTTGTCCAATGGGTTAACCAAGTTTTCGGCCCTTCTGTGAAGAAGTATCTTCATGAGCAGAAATTGCCTTTAAAGTGCCTGCTATGCCTTGACAATGCACCCGCTCACCCGACCCCCCCCCCAGACTTGAAGATGATATCTTCCATGAATTCAAGTTTATAAAGGTGCTGTATCTTCCACCAAATACCACCTTTATCCTCCAGCCCATGGACCAGCAAGTCATCTCGAATTTCAAGAAACTCTACACCAAGCACCTATTCAAGCAGTGCTTTAATGTCACGCAAAACACAAACTTAACTTTGCGTGAATTTTGGAAAAGCCACTTCAACATCGTGCTCTGCTTGAAGATCATAGATCAGGCTTGGGTGGGATTAACTATGCGAACCCTCAATTCTGCCTGGAAGAAGCTGTGGCCTGATGCAGTTTCTCCCCGAGATTTTGAAGGTTTTGACCCCGATACTGATCCCGTGGTGGGTGCAGCGGAAGACATAGAGGAAATCGTCTCCCTTGGCAAGTCCATGTGTCTGGAGGTCGACACAGATGACATCACGGAACTCGTCGCCGAACATCACGACATACTTACCACAGAGGAGCTCAAGGAACTCCATGCTATGTTTGAGCACATGAGTGATGACAAGGAAGGGATCGAGGAGGTAGAACATTTGTTAGGTTCGGCGCAAATAAAAGAGGTGTTGGGAAAATATCAAGACGTGGTCGACTTCATCGACAAATACCACCCAAAAAATTGCAAGTTGGTCGTGTAGTTGCGCAGTTCGATGATGTTTGCCTAACTCATTTTCGAAACATTCTGAAAAGCCGTACCAAGCAACTTTCTATCGATAGCTTCTTTAAAAAAACTATGAAGCGAACTCGTGATGAAGAGGATAGAAGTGGTTCAAAGAAAACGGCAAAGAGTGAAGAGAAAAAAATTCAATCAATTTCAAGTGGAGAGAGTGAAAGTGATTAAAATTAATCATCAAAAAGAAAAAAAGAAAATGTAAAAAAAAATATAAAATATAAAAATAAAAAATAAATAAGCTAAGTTAGGTTAAAGTTCACTTAGTGTAAGTTAGAATAAGTTACGGTAGTGTACGGTTTATCGTAGTTAACCTCTCTACCTCCTCGCCGCCCTTCCGTCTCCTCTCTGCGTAGCAAGACCAACATCACCTGCGCGGGAGTTTCTAAGGTAAAGTGACGCTAGAAACCCATTTCTTATTGATCATTTTTGATAATTATTCTTTTTTACATATCTATTATCTAATTTAGTGTGCATTATTGTCATGTGTAATTATGTGTAGTGATTTATTTAGGAGTTATCATAAGTTTTTGGGCTCAACCATGGATTAATCCTATTTCAATGTATTCTTATGGGAACATTCGTTTCGACATCCGAACATTTTCTACATCCGAAGTCGGTTGTGGAACGGATTAAATTCGTATGTAGAGGTACCACTGTATATGCACCAAAAATTGGATCTGCACATGTAACAGAAACAAGAGAAAACGACAGACAGGCAAAGAGAGAGAGAGAGAGAGAGAGAGAGAGAGAGAGAGAGAGAGAGAGAGAGAGAGAGAGAGAGAGAGAGAGAGAGAGGTTAGTGATAAGCTAGAGAGTAAAAGAGAGGCATTGTGAAATTAGGAAAGAGTGAGAGACAGACAGCAACTGCATCAGCAAATCCGAGAGAGAGAGAGAGAGAGAGAGAGAGAGAGAGAGAGAGAGAGAGAGAGAGAGAGAGAGAGAAGCGACTTGTGCATCTGATGAGGTTAGAATGTTGTGATAGTTTTGTAGAAAAATAGGTAATGAAGACTTTGTGATGCTACTGGGGCAGAATATTCAAAATATAGCTTCGAATCTTTTTTATTTTAAATCATTATTTTATAGGTTATTATTATAATAGTTATGTTGAGTTATTGCTGTCATTTATATTTCAGTGCGCTAATTATTTTTATATTTAAGACCCTCAAGTGATATGGTGCAGGTAAAATCCGTTTAGTTTTCTAATTTACTGTATGAACTTTGGTGTACAACAATTTTACAAATCTCTTCTTCATTGTTGAAATAGTGAAAAACACAGAAGTGGAACAACACTAATTCTCTTGAAGTTTAAAAGGCTGCAACCGTGGACTGCTACTTCATGCATCGCATTTTGGATGCGATATCCATAAGTCACTTTATTTGGGAAGGAAGGGACTCGGTCTTCAGCAGGCGTCTTCCCATCTACACTTCCTCTGGATAAATTTCTCCTACATCTAGGGCTGGAGCAAAAGGTATTCTTCCATCTCTCGGTTGAAAGACAAAAGACATCTCTCTGCCTCCATAGGGGAACTTAAGTAGGCCAATCTAGGTGTGGCATTAATTACGTCACGTCATATGACTGTTTTTGTGTTTTATTGGTACCCTCTTCTGACGTAATAGTGACGTCATGCACTGAGCTTGGCGTACTGGTGATGTCATGGTTACTGGCTTTCTTGGTGGCCGGCGAACATTGCGTAATCTTTCTCACATAGATGTTGGGCTGTTTGAAACTACGTCAGCTTTTAGCGCACACAGTACTCTCTCTCTCTCTCTCTCTCTCTCTCTCTCTCTCTCTCTCTCTCTCTCTCTCTCTCTCTCTCTTTGTGAAATCAACTAATCTTATTTGTCTTTCTATCGTTTAATGAATAAAACTTATGAAATAGCTAATCACATACATATATTAACTTATTTAATGTGAAATTCTTTCCTGGCGTCACAACTTATTTTTTTTAACAGTTTAACAAAAGGTCGTTATGACTCAGATGTCCTTATCTTAATCAAGTTACAGAGTAAACAGAATAGTTTTGCTCCTCAAACACCCAGGAAATTAACATTTTTCTGGGGGACTGCATGGAGAATTTTAACTAATTGAACAATTGGGACTTTCATGCCAGAACTGGTTATGAGAGATATGGTTATTTTTATTAGAATTATTAATTGATGATAGCTATATTTGTTTTAAGATATAAAGAATTTTTGGTTAATCGTTAAGACTTACACAGTAGTTGGGGGTGATACAGGGTAAAGGATTCGTTGTCCAGTCTGAGAGAGAGAGAGAGAGAGAGAGAGAGAGAGAGAGAGAGAGAGAGAGAGAGAGAGAGAGAGAGCTAGGAAGGATTTTCTGTTTTTGGTCGTTGTCTTGCCAGTAGAGTTATAGATGACATACGAATGTTAGTTCACTTGATTTAGTTTTAGTTGATTTCATGTCACTTATTAAAAGTTAGAAGGTACAGACTAAAACTAGGGAATTCCTGACGTTACTATTGTAGCTATTGAGAATTAGAGTAAGCAGAATGGTCATGGTAGGGCTGGCTAGAGTTTTGACCTCATGTTTGTCCCCATGTAATGTAGGTAGGGAGAGCTAACACCTTAGTAATAGTCAGACCCTCATCGGTTGATGACACCGGTGGTACCATAGAAGAGAGCTCTCCGGTACAGGGGGTGGTTCTGGGGGACTTAGGTTTATCCTGGGAGTATGTAGTTGAAAGTCGTGCATATACATTGATGTTATGTTTCTTTTGATTTCTTGATTTGACGATGTTTTGATGACGATGTTTTTGGTGGATTTATTATTGTTTTGCTTGTGTTTCCTTGAATATCATGATTCTAGGATATTTTCCACGTTATAGGTACTTTGTCTACATTTACCCTTTGTTTACAATTATCTTTTATTTGGATTTATCTATTATTTACAGTAATCCTATTTATGGTGTGCAAAAAACACAATGATTGTTTCTTATGTAAGTTTTTCTGTAATGTATTTGTGTTCACCAGTGCTATATTTTAGATCATATTCAGACTTAAGGGCCACTGCACGGTCCAGTCAGGTGTCTGACATGTTAAGGGGATTTTTCTGATCAATATCTACTTAACTGCATTTATTGATGGTCTGGGGCTGAATTGGTTGAGTTAAGTCTCCGAGGATAGGAAATTGTATTTGGATATACTTATGATTTTTAGTTTGTGTTATACGATGCAATATATACTCTATGATATGAGTCTTTTTTTATGTTATGTAATAGATGATCATTAATTTTATTCTTTTTGAGTTCTGTTGTATGATTAACCCCTGTTGGCGGTGGGCAAGGCTTGCCCAGGATGAAGGAGGCCTTATTTTAAACAAAGTAATATTCATTGTACTTTTGTTTTTATTGAAAGTTAGCGACATTATTTTTGTGTTAGAGTAAATGAATTACACCGGACTCGGGGTACTCTGAAAATTGGTAAGGTTACGGGAGTGGGGTGAAGGAATTTTGTCAGAGTCAGAAAGGGAATTTATATAGATTATACGTATGCCGTTAATGTCAGCGTAATATAAAAAGCAGAGCATATGGTGGTTGACCTGTGACCACATCTCCACAATCCAGGTTGGTAAAGTTTTAGAATCTGTTTCTCACTGGCGTCATGTAGAATGTAAACTGTTAATAATCTTTACTCTCTATAGCAGCGCATGAGGAAGACATTCGATGAGGGGTAAGGTGGCTTAATATATCACCCATGGAAGCAGGGTAAGGGGTGTGGGGAGTGAACTATGGTCGCATGCCCCCGTCGTCGCTTGGCTCCCACTACCAGCTAATGACACTCTGATTTCTTTCAACATTCATTTGCCTGTAAACCGGTTTGCAATGTAACTAAAATGTGTGGCCCCTCCTTCGTGCTTGTCATGCTTAAATTTAACGTTATAATGTTCAGTTAATAAGTCTGAGTTGAGACTTGAGAAAAGTTATCCTTTGTTGATAGAAGATGATTATTAGTAAAATGCTCTGTTCATTTATGTCAAATAAATTGTAAAGCAATAAAAAAGATCTGACATAACAGTCGTCTATTTGACCCTACTTCCAAATATTTTGCATTGTTAGTTCTAAATGGAAATTTGGCATGTAAATATATATATATATATATATATATATATATATATATATATATATATATATATATATATATATATATATATATATATATATATGTGTGTGTGTGTGTGTGTGTGTGTGTGTGTATATATATATATATATATATATATATATATATATATATATATATATATATATATATATATATATATATATATATATATATATATATATATATATATATATATATATATATATATCAAATAAGACATACATTTTGATACAACAATGTCTGAATTCTCTTACCGACCTCAGGATCAGAGTCTCGAAGCGAAATCCCTCAAAGACAATAGCATCTGATCGGCTGGGAATCGAACCCTGGTCCAGGATGCTTGTATGACAGTGAACGTTGCTAAATGGTACGGTCGCTGTAAGCGAGTTTAGACATTAATATATCAAAATATATGGCTTCATTGAAATATTAAAAAACACGTCTGAATGTGCAAAATTTATCATATATATATATATATATATATATATATATATATATATATATATATATATATATATATATATATATATATATATATATATATATATATATATATATATAT
The DNA here is from genome assembly GCF_036898095.1 of Palaemon carinicauda. Lineage (NCBI taxonomy): Eukaryota > Metazoa > Arthropoda > Malacostraca > Decapoda > Palaemonidae > Palaemon > Palaemon carinicauda. The sequence goes on from NC_090745.1 coordinate 41,442,644, forward strand.
ATATATATAGTCATTTTGCGATGGTGGTCATTCTACAAAATACTGGCTATTATGCAAACAGATGTCCTAAAGATCTCGACATTTTGCAGAAGGACCAACAGTTTGGTCCATCTAGAAAATCCTCACTGTCATCGTTGGTCAGTTTACAAAACGTCTAAACAGCAAGTAGCCAGATAAAATAATACAAAAACAAGGAAAAGATAGAAGGTCGTGAACATAAAATATAATATATTTATTAATTCTTAGAAAATATTCCCTTTAAATACATAAAATCTTAGAAAGTTTTAGCAAGTAGCTGATTGAAAGAAAGGCATGTAGGCTAGGCCTAAATGATAAAAACAAGTGAACATTGAGCAAGCATTCATACCTTCGTTCTTTTCTAAACTGTAATATTCAACCTTTGTGAGATAAAAAAAAAAAAGTTCCATACAAAACCACAAGAATGTCTGTAAAATGTAGACTTACCGTTTTTAAGAAAAACATTTAGTTTTTTTATTCATGAAGTGCCATGGATCCCATAATCATTAACATCAATAAAAATTAAGAAAAGGACAAAGGTTACTTTCAGGGGAAACAAAATGAAAAATTATTTTATTCTTTATGTAAATTCTCCATTTCTAAACACCAAATGAGACACCTGCCAATTGTTTGTATGAAAAACATTCGAAGATAACTTCTCTCTTATTGTTTCTTTTTCTCCCTTTTATTGGCTGAGAGATTGGCGAAAATACTTTCCATGTATTCTTTTGGTCCACTTTCATCCGTTGATCAAACAGCAAGAAAAAATATGTTTTATTTTGGCAGTTTCTAAAACTGTCAAGGAAAAACAAATGTCAAACAGTTTAAGTTCCTTTGAATATTAATATTAGTTATACTTTTTTCTTTAAAATTCTGAATTATATATTACTGCTGTATAATGATTTTTAAGGCAGTGAAATTTTAACAAAGGATGAGATATCTAATGTAAGTATGTTTTCAAAATATGATTAATTTTGGAACTACCCTGATACATATAAAGTTTGACTAACACAGTGAGGCGATCAATATTACATTCAAAGTTTTACTGCTAATTCCTGTAAAAAAATTCTATTACAATCTTATGAATTTCTCACAGAAGTTAATCAGCAGTTCTTTGAACCCCTAAATAGAGCAACATCCCCGTTATCTTGCTGAATCTCGAGCATCCCGGGCAATAGTAGGTTGGACGGGACACCAGTCACCCATTGAGATACTACCACTAGAGAGTTATGGGGTCCTTTGGCTGGCCAGACAGTTGTGACGGGCCGAGAGAAGGTTGTGACTCAAAGACAGGATGAAAGCAACTGAGTTAATTAATTATAGAACACTCTCCTTTATATACAAAAGCTCAGTGCAACAGGAAATATCATGTTCAAAACCGACACTGTCAAAAGTGAGAAAAACAGGCATGTCTATTCAGGTTCTTTTTAGTGCGAGGGAAGAGCGAAGATACAAGCATAATACATACTTAAAATGAACTATGTACAATCGTGTAACACACGGTTGGTACATGGCTCCCCCCCTAAAAATGACATACTGTACATGTTAAATAGGGCGCCCTGATCTAGAGAGGCGAACTGTAGGCGGGTCATCTGGCAGGAGATAAGCAGGCTTTAGACGAGCAATGGTGACCCGATCTTCTTTGCCACGAATGTTTAATAGGAATGCTTTCGGACTGCGTCGGATCACGAGGAAATGGCCTGTGTAAGGGGGCGTTAGCGGTGGCTTGCTAGTGTCGCTGCGCAGGAAGACGTGGATTGCAGAGTGCCAGTCTGTCGGTATGTGATGCTTAGCTGGGGGCTTGTAAGTCTGGCGGCATGGAGTAAATTTTCCCACGACGTGACATATGCGCTGGAGATCGTCGGAGGAGGTTGTAGAAGGAAAAAATTTAGCAGGGACGACCAACGGGTCGCCATACACCATTTCAGGTGCCGAGTCGTCGAGGGCGTCTATAGGAGTGGTCCTTAGTCCCAGGAGGAACCAGGGAAGCTGAATAAACCAGTTGGAATCCTTGCAGTGGGACATCAAAGCTGCTTTGAGGTTGCGATGAAAACGTTCAACCATTCCATTGGCAGCGGGGTTGTAGGCCGTTGTCTGATGCAGGGTGATGCCCAGGAGATTAGCTGATGATGTCCATAATTGAGAGGTGAAAGTGGTACCCCTGTCAAAAGTAATATGCTCAGGGATACCAGATCTTACAATCCATCCTGAGAGTAAGGCAGATGTAAATGAGGCGGAAGTTGCAGTTTCCATGGGAATGTCTTCAGGCCAACGACTGGAGCGGTCGATGACGGTAAACAGGTAACGATGACCTTGTGTTGTGGGTATGGGGCCTACAACGTCGACGTGAATGTGTGCGAAACGACACTGAGGTTGAGGAAACGTGCCCAATCCTGAATCCATGTGTCGATGTACTTTGAAAGTTTGGCAAGAAGTACAGGCACAGACCCAATCCTTAGCATCCTTAGAAATGCCGTGCCAAATGAACTTCGTCTTCAGCAGCATTGCAGTAGAACGGGTGGTGTTGCAGTCTTCGAGGGGGAAGTCTTTCCAATGGAGGGAAGATGTCCTACATGCTTGATACTCAGGATCCTGTCGTTGGGCTTCAGCTAGGGCGTTATAATCCAATCCCAGTTGAATGTCAGCCAACGTGTTTCTTGACAGGGCTTTGGCAACGGGACTCATTTTCCCAGGGATGTATTGAAGGGTGCAATTGTATTCTGCTATGGCGGAGAGATGTCGGGCAGACCAGGCGTCAGACTGTTGAGTGAAGGCGTGCACCAGAGGCCTGTGGTCTGTGCGAATGATGAAGGGCGTACCTTCTAAGAAATGGCGAAAGTGACGGACAGCCAAGTGCGCCGCCAGCAATTCTGGATCGAAGGTAGAATAACCCGATTCGACCTTGGACAGTTTTCTGGTGAAGAAGGCCAATGGGCAGGGCGAGCCTTTGACCACCTGCTCAAGTCCAGCACCAATAGAAACGTCGCTGGCATCGGTGGAGGGAAGGAGAGGGGCATGTGGGATAGGAAAAGTGAGTGCCGCAGCAGTTGATAGGGCCTTTTTTTCATTGCAGATGGCCGCTTCTTGAAAGGGAACCCACTTCAGGTCCTTTGGCTTGCCCTTGAGGGAGGCGTAGAGGGGAGCAAGAGTGGCGGCAATGGCTGGCAGAAAACGGTGATAATAGTTGATCATGCCCTAGAATTCCTGCAGAGCTTTGACGGTCCTGAACGGCTGCTACCTTCTCAGGGAGGGGATAGACTTCTTCAGGAGTGATGCGGTGCCCTAAGAACAACACTTCGTTGGCGCCAAAGGTACACTTGTCGTACCGGACTACAAGGCCGTTTTGTTGCAGGCGGTCGAGAATGATGCACAGGTGATGGAGGTGTTCCTCTTTTGAGGAGGAGAACACAAGTATATCGTCCACATAACATACACAGAAAGAGGTTCCCTAAGATGCCATCCATGAGACGTTGAAGCAGGCCCAGCATTACGAAGGCCAAAACGGGAGTAATTGAAGGTGTATGTACCAAACAAAGTGGTGATGGTGGTCTTGGGGATGTCTTCTGGGTTCAGAGGCACCTGATAATACCCCTTCAGGAGGTCGAGCGTATATAAAACCAATCGTTCCGGTGCCAGCCGTCTGAATTTTGCAAAGACTGGGGGTCCCGTCGTCTTGATATGTTCATAAATATTGTGCTTGGCAGGAGCCGTTATCGTTTGACGAAGTTTTGGACGGAAAACTTCCGGGTACGACGTGAGGAGGTTGGCGTAGGCATCCGTTGGTGCGCTGATGTGGAGAGTGAGATTGGAGGGGGTGGATTGAAGAGGTGTCGACAAGTACGAGTCTCCGTTGACCAATCGTCGGTGGGTGACATTGACCAGAAGGTGGAAATGAGAGAGGAAATCCGCACCGAGGATTGGCAATGTGACGTCAGCAACGAGAAACTTCCAATTAAATTTACCGTTTCCCATTGATAATGTGAGGTTCTCGTAACCATAGGTGAGCATCGCAGATCCGTTGGCAGGTACCAAGCAGACGTCGGGAGACATAGACAGACTACGTCGTGTCTTGAAGAGTTCCCTTGGCAAAAGAGAATGAAAAACACCCGTGTCTACCGAAAATTGCACGCCGTTCCTGCATCATGTAAAAAAAAAAAGATTAGAAATACGGGAGACCACCGCCACGAGGGATGGCCTACTTACACGTTTTTTGGCCACTGACAATCCTTGGCACATTTTTTCGCGGTTGCCCCGAATCTGAAATTCTAGTAGCAAAACAGCGCCAGATGGGAGGTAGTAAGTGGCTGTAGAAGTCGTTGGTTGGGGCGCGAGCGAGTGGTGGGTGGTGGGTGGCTTTGTTGCCGCTTCGGCACGTCACGGTGTAGGCGTGTATGTCCTATGGCATTCACGTCATCTTCGGTTGACGTTGAATAGGCGTCCTCTTCATCAGGGGAGGAGGTGTTGATGGAGGTCTTGAAGTGGCTGTCCATAAGGGTGTCGGCTTTGGTCATCATGTCTTTTATGGGTAAACTATCGACATCGGGTATGGCAGCGTGTATAGGTCCAGGTAAACGCCGTATCCAAAGGGCACGAAGTAGGTTTACCTCATGAGGAGAGCCGTCTGTGGCAGGTTGTGGGGGAGTTATACTGGTCATTTCCCTGAGGGCGAGCGAAGCCCGTTGTTCCCCCAGCAGTTGCTGCGAGAGCTTAAAAAGCTTTGCTATACGGGCGGCTGGCGACAGCGAGTACTGGTACAGAAGGTATGTTTTGAGGGCGTCATACGCTATTGGGGTGTCTACTTGTTCACAAAGCTAGTCAGATATTTCCGAGAAGGTGTCCTCGGGCATCGCCTCGAGAACATAATCTGCTTTGGTGTTTGAGCGAGTCACGCCCTTGATGAGAAACTGGACTTCTGCGTGCTGAAAACAAGCAAACGCCTCTGCGCTGGCGAATGGCGAAAGTTTCAATGGGGAGGTGCAGCATTAACTTCCATAGAGTCCGCCATAGTACCAACAATGGAGGGGTGAGGGGGGGGGTGTGGAAGGCGGGAGGAGCGAGTCGACTTACTGGGTCACCAATGTGACAGGCCGAGAGAAGGTTGTGACTCAAAGACAGGATGAAAGCACCTGAGTGTATTTATTATAGAACACTCTCCTTTATATACAAAAGCTCAATGTAACAGGAAATTTCATGTTCAGAACCAACTCCGTCAACAGTGAGAAAAACAGGCATGTTTATTCAGGTTCTTTTTAGTGCGAGGGAAGAGCGAAGATACAAGCATAATATATACACAAAATGAACTATGTACGATCGTGTGATACACGGTTGGTACACAGTACTACATTGGATCCTTCTCTTTGGTTACGGTTCAATTTCTCTATGCCTACACATACACCGAGTAGTCTGGCCTATTCTTTACAGGTTCTTCTGTCTTCATAACCCTAACAACACTGAGATTACCAAACAATTTCTTACCCAAGGGGTTAACTACTGCACTGTAATTGTTCAGTGGCAACTTTCCTCTTGGTAAGGGTAGAAAAGACTCTTTATCAATGCTAGGCAACTCCTCTATGAGAAGACCACTCCAAAATTAAACCATTATTTTCTAGTCTTGGGCATTGCTATAACTTCTGAGCTTTGGTCTTGGATGAAGTTTTCTTGCTTAAGTGTATACTTGGGCACACCATTGTATCCTATTTTTCTTCCTTGTGTGTTTTTTTTTTTTTAGTTTATATATGCAAAATCTATGTAAATGTTGTTATATTATTTTGATTGTTTATTACTCACCTTGTATTATATATATATATATATATATATATATATATATATATATATATATATATATATATATATATATATATATATATATATATATATATAAATATATATATACATATATATATATATATATATATATATATATATATATATATATATATATATATGTATATATATTTATATATATATATATATATTTATATATATATATATATATATATATATATATATATATATATATATATATACATATACACACACACTTATTTCGTTTCTTCACTGAGCTATTTTCCCCTGTTGGAGCCCTTGAGTTTCTAACATCCTGCTTTTTGACCTATGGTTGTAGCTTAACTTGTAGTAGTAATAATAATAATAATAATAATAATAATAATAATATTGAAAATGTCCTTGCCTGGCGAACTGTTGGACGGGGATTAGAGATCTGTTCAATCCCGACAGTTTCTTATGGCGTTTGCAGCTTCACTATCCTTTTGAGCTAGCGATGAATGGTTTGGGGGAGCAGTCATTACTCGGTACCACCTAGCCCTAGCTTTCTGGAAGAGGGGCATGGGTGCTGATCATATGTGTCTATGGTCATTCTCTAAGGCATTATCCTACTAGGGCATTGTAATTGTCCATTGCCTTGGCCTTTCGTGACCTTTATACGACTTGCATATCATTTATCATAAAACCTTACTTTCCCTGTCCCATCTACTGCTCCTTTAGCGTGTTTAATGACTAAATCAAATCTAAGTTTTCAACAACGCTAAATATGATCACCAAATTTTTCAAAGCCAAAGCCAACAAAATGAATCTTAATAATAGAAAGATTATTACTTTCTTCGTTATTATTATTAATAGTATTACAAACCAAGCAGCAAATGTAGTTGTACTTCTAGAACATGAACATATGAATTATTCATTAATCTATCTACCATATGGTCTGTCCTGGTCGATGAAAAAAAAAATTCTAATATTCAAGAGCTGTTTCTTATATCATATTGAACACATTCTAGAACTTTTACCCTTCTCGAAAAAAAAGCTTAACTTTTTTACGGTGAGGACTCAAAAACATTACTACGATTAATGAATGGTACAAGTATTCTAAAACATTATATGTATAATATCCAGTCAAAAATTTTAAGGATGTAATTGCCTAATAAATAATAACCTACATATATATTTTTTTCCCTTTAAAATTGTCTTGTAAAAAATACTTGAAATTACCCAAAGTAGCCATTTTTTTTTTTTTGACTGAATATACGCAACACAGCAAAAACAAAACTATAGCTTGCTGAGCAAGCAGACTCCCTGAATCCTTAAAGTGTGGATATTATTATTACTTGCTAAGCTACAACCCTACTTGGAAAAGCAGGATGCTATAAGCCCAAGGGCTCCATTACGGGAAATAGCACATTGAGGAAAGGAAATAAGGACACAAATAGAATAGTGGAACACCATGGTACTGTGGCTATGTCACTACTCAAGGCTATGAAACTATGGTTTGGTTTTGGATTGCCCTTCACCTAGAAGAGCTGCTTACTATAGCTAAAGAATTCCTTCTACCCTTACAAAGAGGAAAGCAGCTACATATTGATTACAGTGCAGTAGTTAACTAACTTCGTGTTGCCAGGTGTAGGTGTAAAGAATATGCAAGACTAATTAGTGGATGTTTAGGCAAAGGAAAAATAAGCCGCAACCAGAGAGTGATCTAATGTAGTACTTTTTGGCCAGTCAAGGACCCAATAACTCTAAAGGTCATATCTCAACGGATGGCTGGTGCCTTGACCAACCTACTACCTATTGTATGATATTGAGAAAAGAAAAATGTTTTCTTAATCGGTATATGCGTTTATATTCAGTTTTAGGCCGAGTCTATTTTCATATATTTTTTATATATTTGTTTTTTTTATTTATATGGTTGAGTATTGTTTACTCTATTCTTAAACATAGAATTCGTTTGGAATCAGTTAGTATGTCAATGAGGCCCTTACGTGTAATATTTTACCTTTATTATTAATCTATAGATTAACAAGAAATTAATTACAAAAGATATAAGTAAATTAAATGAGAAAATGTAGATTCGATCAAAGACGGCAACCCAGTTGTATGTCTTATGAAATGCTTACAATTTATTAAATATTTATTTGCAATATATCAAGATATGGATTTTCCTGTATGCAAAATTAGTTTATATGGATAAAGGGTAATTTGTGATCATAGTTAAGAAAATAATAAAGATGACTGAAATCATAATTCATATTACTTAAATGGTCAATATTTATTTATTCATTTACTTGGAGAAGAAAACTCTCTAATTGTAGGAAGCCTAACTTTTCATTACAGATAGTAACCCATAGTCAATAGTAGCATTTCCATGTGTTTTCTATTATATTTTAGACCTGCGTAGCATATTCTACAAGAAGACTTAGCCTGGTGACAATGTTACTCGGCAAGAGAATGGTCTTTAGAGCATCAATATTACTAGCAAATAACAAATGAAATTACCCTTGGTCAGCCGTCTTATCAAGATTGCAAAACAAATAATTGCAATCTATACTCTAAGGGAAACTCAGGAACAAACACCAAAAGCCTATATTCACATCCAGAGTAAACCTGTAAATAGATCAGTAGAGTATAAACCATCCTTCAAAACTATATGTCTGCTCTGTGGAAGCAAAATTTCACTTGGTAATTCGGGGAAAAAGTGTAAAGAACTATATATAGTCCCTGCAATGATTTACAAAATGAATATTTTTTATAATTTGCACTGAGAGTGAAAGTGTAACCCAGACGCTTTGCTGTTCATGATTTCTCTGTGGCTGATGTTATAAATCACTAAGACGGTGACTTGAACTTCCGGATAGGTACACAAATTAAAAACAAGTTTGTTCTCTGATCTTTAACCAAGTAAGAAAGCAAGATAGTCTTGACGATAATCAGACAAAGGGAGAGTAAAATCCTATTGGAAAGTTTTTAGGGTCTGGGAAGAAAAAGATGATGATCTAGTTACTATAGACGATCTTGTCAAAATAATTGATGATATACTTTCATGTTATGCAAAACAGGATATCTTGGTGAAGAATTTTTGATAACAGATGTTAAAGGTGAAACCTATGGTTACTTTCATACACACTGCTCAACGTATGTTGCACGATTTTCATGCTAAACAGTAGGGTTATATGGTAGGTTGAAATATCGTATCAAATGTACTGCTGCTAAACTAATCAAAGAAAATATGAAACACATAAAGATAACTACAGGGCGTTCAAAGACATTTGTTTTGAATAGCTGCCAATAATCTTAGGATTCCTTTTCCTTGTGTTATTAGTTTCTCAATAAAAGTACGGTTTGTAATTAGCTCCCATTGCACATATCATGATACATGCTATCAGACCCTTGGCTTTAATTACTCCCTCTGTAGAGTGGGCCGGTTGTACAGCTCAATCTGTATTTTTCTTCACGTTTTCTCATCAACTCCTTCTATGGTCATGAATTTTGTTCTTCCTATCATGAAGTTCAGCAATTTAAAAAGAATACAGCATCATAGAGTGGAGCATGATCATCAGGTCTCACACATAAGTTTGTACAATTTGCTGCATACAATGTTAATCACAACACTAGAAGTCTGGATGTAAGTGCAACATTTCATGAAATTGGGATTATTTTCACAGTAACAATACGGATACACTGAAAACCACAAAACCCAAGAAACTGCATCATCTATAATGATTCATCAAATAAAAAGCAATTAAACAGTACATTATGAAAGTACGAGTAAATCAACTGTGGATAAAAAAGTAAGATGGTTTTGTTATAACATCCAACATCAATATTTAATTGGAAAAATCTCTTGTATTCCAAACAGAGGCCAAGTTATTCTTTTCTGATGTAATATCTCCCTTCTGTTAGTCATTGAAACAAATACAAAATAGTATTTCTCCAAATGATTTGCCTAAATGTATCCGGCATCTTTTGTACTGGATGTGTTGGGCATCTCATTGAAGGTTTGGGTATAAAGGTATTGCTCTCTACATTTCAAACAAATAATCCATTGGTTGTCTAGAAGGGAGTAACCAACATCATAACAGGGATTCATGATGATGATTAAGTAAATATAGATTATAACAAAGATATTGGTGCACCCATTATGATAGGTTTTTCATCACGAATAAAGTTTGAGAGGTGTAATAAATCTATGACACAAAGGGGCAAGAGATATCTTTGCACCAGTGGAGAATAAGTCCAGATTGACCCTTAGCTTCTCTTACAGAATCTGACTGTTGTTTCTACAATGAGATATGACACATTGATACTCAAATACAATTTAATTTTCTATCCAACATCCTTATTTTATTGCCCTTTCAATCTATTTTAATTAAAAGAACATTTATTTCCTTATGCTACCGGAGATGAGTGTACAGATATATACAACAGACAGAAGAGGAACTTCAGTATGTTCTTGATAGAGTTGCTATGCTCCACCCTGTTCCCTGGCCATAATGATACTTCATCAATTCAGAAGTTTTAAAACTTTATAATGACTATGTTAGGATGAATTGAGGAAGCATATTTTTTATGTGTATACTGAATTCTCAACCAAATATATGACCCAACAAAAGTCATCTTATTAACCATCTGGTCCAAAGATATCTTTCACGGAAGACATGAAGGTCACAGTTAATAAGGATATCTTTCTACCGAAGCCTGACAATAAAGAAACTTTTATTGAATTATTTTGGGAAAAAGCCTAGACATGCAGCTCTTCATATTAAAGAAAAAGCTCTACGGTTAGCTAATATATTGCTTATTGCCCTTTGTGGGAATAAAACACTTTCTCGCACCCTTGTGTCACCACACATAGTAAAAGTCCCATTCTGTATTCATCATTCCCGAGTCTAAAATTAACATAAATAAGCATGAGTTCTGGATGATCCTATATATTCAAAAGCTATATAGAGAAGATAGTTGTAAACCCATTCTTTTTCTGTACCAAATTATCATATGTGACAAACCTTCCACACATTTCGGAATAAGCAAGTATCCAGCCAACAGAAAGTCTAAGCCAATTCAATGTCATATGGAGATCGTCAACAATGAGTGAAATACTACTGTAAACAGAAAATCTGAGTTGCTAATGAAAACAACCCATTTGCCTCTGCTGTAAACTGTCAAAAGAGACCGGATCCTTTTTATTACAGTTGGTTTTGCGAGAGTTGCTACCAGAAAATTTCAGTTAAAGCCCCAAAGTTTATTCTCAGCATCTGTTGGTGCAAATTATCATTCTTACGGGGTTTTCCCCAAACCCAGCAATAAACAGGGTTGGAGAAAATATGACAATAAGTCGGGATGGATATCCTTCAAGAAACACATATTGCCAGTTGCTGCTGATTTACCCACCAATACCTAAAAGCCTTCTTCACATTATGAGATATGATAGTAAGAGTGATTTTATATCTCAAAAATATTCCAACAAAGCGGTGAGTATTGAATATCAAAAGCTTGGGGAACTATAGATGAGCGTCGTGTTCAAATATATCCAATGTTTGTAGACCGGATGAGGATTGGGATGATGAATCAAACACTGAGTGCTCAAGAGACATTATGTTTTATATATTAGAGGAAATTTTACAAAATAAGGGATACTTTTGAAAATGTATAGAATAAGTAAAAAAAAATGTGGATTCTTGAATCAGACACCCACTTGCCTATGTAGAAAAGGAGAAAAAATTTATACAATAAAAGTCTGGAAAGTTTCATCATCATTAATAATGCCTACATCAAGATGACAGTAAGTGTTAGTTTTCCACATTACAAATAATATATTTTCACTGTTAATCATAAAGGTCTTAAAATTATGCAAAATTACAAAGATAAGTATCGTATGAATCATGAATATGTACTTTAGTACTTGAAGTAGTCGTTTTGGCCTTTAAAATTTTGCATCCACAATTTGTGCTTGTCGGGCAAAATATGTCCCAATTTTCTTTGTTTCAGCGGTGTACATAGATAATTGCAGGGATTTAAATTTCATCCTATAAATATTCAGGATTCAGAATTTTCATGTCCTACTTTTATAACATAAGGATCCGTAGCATAGAGGTTATCATCTTTTTTTTTTTTAAGAAATCTAGATTTCCAGTGTTCGATATATTACTTCAGTCAAAAATCCATTACAAACTTTTTCATTAACCAAAGCCTTTAATAGTTCTGGTAATCCAATCTTATTTGGGAATGATTACTACAATCATTTTCACCAACACCTGACTCTTATAAAGAATTGATTATTTAACATGTATGACCAATAATGTATCTACCTCATCCAGAGACGATAAATTATCTGGATATTTTTCTTATCTATGATCAACGTATTATTTATTTCGGCCATAATTAATGTATCTTTTTTTATGAAAACTATATATTTTCAGTTATAGATAAGAAAATATGCAACCAGAAAACTAAACTAGCATTAATAATCAAGTTTCATAAAAAAATGTAGATGTCATTCCGACCGTTGCAGTGAATGGAAATCTCATAAAAAAGCTTGTTTGCACGTTAATGTTATGAGGCATATCTTTAGGTGCTGATACTCAATGATTCTTGGACAATATCTTTTTTAAAACGTTTTCCCTAGCCTCATATTGTTTCTGAGATTGCCAACGATTTAGATAAAAACCTAATAATGATTTGCTTGGAAAAAATATATTAATCTTCTATAATTATCTGATTCCAGATTTTCTTCTTTATCTTATTTTTATGAGCTCTCTTTTCAGTTCCCTCAATTGTCAACAAAAGAATATACCAAGATTTCGAAAACGTTCAAGGGTATATGGATACTCATTCGTGTTTATTTCATATTTTTTTTTTTTACTCTAGACTTTCAGTATGCATAGTTGATAAAGGACTGAAAATTTACATTTTATCAATTACAAGCTCATGTTAATAAAGTTTTAATTAGTTTCGATGATATTTAGATAGTCATCTGTACTTTATGTTATTCTTTAAACAGATATGAAATATTTTATCTAAAATGATTTTAATTTTTCCAAAATTTTCCGTTTCTTCACATATTTAACCCTCTAGTGATCCGAAGAAGCATTTCCGTATCAAAAACTTATTGAAAATGAAAAATATGGTATAAATATGTACATCAACCTACGAAAAGAAAATTCACCCCACACCAAGGATGATGCTAACAGAAAACGGTTACTTCCCACACATGTTATATAGGCTTCCTCCTTTCATCCCGTTTATTTTGCCGTCCCACCAAGTTTGTGCTTACTTTCACTCATGGAAAACTTTTTTTTTACTTTTTTCTTTTTTTTCTTTTCTTTTTTTGTGGATCGTGTTTTGCAGTTACCAAATTTATTGATAGAAAAAAATAGGATTGCTTTCAAATTAACAATCAACAATCTCTGCAAAATTAGAGTATAGAACAAACTCCAAATATAGTTAATATATCTTCCATGATTATTTAAAACAATTATCTACGGTTTTCCAGTCAAACATCACGTTCATCACACTTGTTTATTATATTATTTATAAGACTGGCAAATATATTCATACTGTTTCAGCAAAATTATCAGTTATTTGACATCATAATGCAAGAAATCAAAAGTGTACATCAACTATAGTTTGGAAGTCACGTATTTTACCAAAATACTTCACTATGCGAATTCAACTTTTGTATATATCTATTCGTTTACATAATTTGTATTTATATACATATTATATAGAGTTTCATATATACACACACGCATGCACACACAAAAACGCACATACATACATACACACACACACACACACATATATATATATATATATATATATATATATATATATATATATATATATATATATATATATATATATATATATATATATATATATATATATATATATATATATATATATATATATATATATATACCGAAATATGTTCATGTAAATTTTCATTATACATTCTGTCAATCAGTTATTTGCAAAGATGGAGACTATTAACTTTTAATTGCATCGGTATATATTTACTTATTGTGAAACTACACTTACTATATATATATATATATATATATATATATATATATATATATATATATATATATATGTGTGTGTGTGTGTGTGTGTGTGTGTGTGCATATATATATATATATATATATATATATATATATATATATATATATATATATATATATATATATATATATATATATATATATATAATATGGTATTACATGTAAGGATAAAAATTTACTAGGTACTCACAATTATTAGCTTTTATGTCAAACTTCACTTATAATGCTAAAAATGGGCTCATCACTCATTATGCTAAACCCATACAAGTTCTTAACCCACAGACTTCAAGGATTTGTAGTTTTACTTTGTTGCAGCTTTAAAATTCTCAAACTATTTACTTGGTGCATAACACTATTTATCTGATAATCGCCAGAATCATTGTTAATGAATACAGTACTTTTCAATAAGTCTCGCTGAATTGATCGTTGATTGTTGCATCATCACCGTCGGTGGTCGCTACTGAACTATGACAGTCATCACTTGTATTGCCTAAGCATCGAATGATTATTTCCTCAAACTTTGTCTGGCTTTTTCCCAGAGTCTAGTATTATTGGGCAATACAGCCAGTCCTCCCTATTCACAGCGGTTAGTAAATCGAGAATCAGCAATTGCTTGAAGCCCTAAGTTGCGTCAACTTTTAACCTACCAACTCACTACAGTAGAGCTTAATTAGGTATCAGCAGGTTCACTCGCATGTTCCAACTCTCCGTAAATGTAGTCTATATCTACATTTCTACTATGAAGTATGGCATTGAGTATGCAGTGCTTTATATTAGTTAATATAACAAAACTAGCAAACAATGAATACACTAACACAATATAAATTAAAAGAAAACTGATCAGTACAACCCTATTAACCATTTTTGTTCGAAGTTTTATGCAGTAAGTCGGAACCATGATGCAACACTTGAGCCATCGACTGGCGCATGTAGTAGAGTATTGTACATATCACACTTTATACTAAAATCACTATAAAGAAAATAAATATTTACATGTTTTATAAATATTTTTTGGCATAATTTATTTTAAAATAACAAAGTCATTCTGCACAAAGAGGATTAAAGTCGGAGATGCACATACAAGGGAAGACTATGTGAGACTAAGGCTAAGTCAGCTCGAGATAAAGGGGTGTCTTACTAATTGGAAATGGAAAAAGCACGAAACAGTCCAGGTGCAAAGGAGTATGGTCGGGATATTTATTGCGACACCGATAATGGGTGAAATTTTTTCTCTGTATTGACTGAACCTACAGAGAACAGGCAAATATCGATGGCTGACTGTAAAAGTATCTTGTTCGGCTATTAGACTATAAAAGAGTGAAAGCAATATAATTCGTGGTGAAAGGGAGTTTGTGTACTGCTATGATCTAATCAGGGCTACCTATACTGGGCTGATTTGCTGCGAGCGATCTGACGAAAATCTTCCATCATCAGCAATCTGTACTGGTCAGTGTGGTGATGAAAAAACACCAAACATGAATGGACATGTCTGAGGCCTTAGTCCTACAGCAGGCATATATATATATATATATATATATATATATATATATATATATATATATATATATATATATATATATATATATATATATATATATATAAGTCTTTACATATATACGTATATATATATATATATATATATATATATATATATATATATATATATATATATATATATATATATATATATATATATATATATATATATATATATATATATATAGTGGAACCCCTACACACGAACGTATCTACATCCAAATTTTCCAACATCCGAAGTAAAATTCGACACACGATGTAAGCAGTTTTCGTCGTACCGGTTGTGTCCGAATTTTTCGACACGCGAAGTACAATTCGAACACGTTCCTACTCTACACCCGAATTTTTTTTCGACACCCGAAGTAAACAATACCCGTGCACGTAGATGGTACTCATAGCGCCAGCTATATTTTTCATTTCCGCCAATAGAAGGCAGCATTTCTACCTCGGAGGGACCCTCAATTAGCGGGGCTTGGGACATTCCTCTGTTCTTGTCGGCTTCGTGTGGCTGTGCCCTGTGCGTTCTGCTATTAACTATGTTTTAATCGTGATTTTTTACGTTCATCCTTTTACGGTATTTTACGTAAATCATGGGTCCTAAAAGGCTTAGTTTCGCAAGTGGTACTGGTAGTGGTGAGAAAAGGAATAAGAAAATGCTTTCTTCAGAAGTAAAGCTAGGAATTATTGAAAAGCATGAGTGAACTTGCAAAAGAACATCACGACGAACTTACTACAGAGGAGCTCAAGGAACTCCATGCTATGTCTGAGCACATGAGTGATGACAAGGAAGGGATCGAGGAGTAGAACATGTGTTAGGTTTGGCGTAAATAAAAGAGGTGTTAGGAAAATATCAAGACGTGGTCGACTTCATCAACAAATACCATCCAAAGAAATTCCAGGTTTGTCGTGTAGTTGCGCAGTTTGATGATGTTTCCCTAACTTACTTTCGAAACATTCTGAAAAGCTGTACCAAGCAACTTTCTATCGATAGCTTCTTTAAAAAACTACGAGGCGAACTCGTGATGAAGAGGAAGGACGTGGTTCAAAGAAAATGGCAAAGAGTGAAGTGAAAGAAAGTGAAACAAAGAAAACGGCAAAGATTGAAGAGAAAAAAATTCAATCAATTTTAAGTGTAGACTGAAAGTGATTAAAATCAATCATCAAAAAGAAAAAAAGAAAATGTAAAAAAAATATAAAATACAGAAATAGAAAAAATAAATAAGGTAAGTTAGGTTAAAGTTCACTTAGTGTAAGTTAGAATAAGTTACGGTAGTGTATGTTTATCGTAGTCAACCTTTCTACCTCCTCGCCGCCCGTCTATCTCCCCTCTGTGTAGCAAGACCAACACCTGCGCTGGACTTTCTAAGGTAAAGTGACGCTAAAAACGCATTTCTTATTTATTATTTCTTGATAATTATTCTTTTTTAAATGTCTATTATCTAATTTAGAGTGCATATTGTCATGAGTAATTATGTGTAGTAATTTATTAAGGAGTCATCATAGGTTTTTGGGCTCAACCACGGATTAATCCTATTTCAATGTATTCTTATGAGAAAATTCATTTCTACATCCGAACATTTTCTACATCCGAAGTTGGTTGTAGAACGGATTAAATTTGTATGTAGAGGTACCACTGTACATACATACGAGTATACACACACACACACACACACACACATAAATATATATATATATATATATATATATATATATATATATATATATATATATATATATATATATATATATATATATATATATATATATATATATATATATATATATATATATATATATATATATATATATATATATATATATATATATATATATATATATATATATATATATATTTATATATATACATACATATATATATATATATATATATATATATATATATATATATATATATATATATATATATATATATATATATATATATATATATATATATATAAAATTTTTGCACATATATATATATATATATATATATATATATATATATATATATATATATATATATATATATATATATATATATATATATATATATATATATATATATATATATATATATATATATATATATATATATGTAAATATCACCCACGAACGGCATTTAATACCGAATTCTATCTTGGGAAAATATATCCACTTGGAATTCATTTTATGGTAACAGCTTCTGGCCGGATGGAGATTCGAACCCCCACCTATGCGGCTTGAAACTATGCCTACAGTGACTCTACCGAGAGAGCTATCAAGAGAGAATAAAAGCTTATGGCAAATCTCCGTACATATTCCTATCGAATTTTAGGAATCTGTTCATTGACTTGAAATAAACCTATCTCGACCATGATAGCTGAATCGTGAGTTTGTAACACGTGGTTATTTTAAATGAACATATATCACAAGCACACGTGATTTCAATCAATGTAAATATCACCCACGAACGGCATTTAATACCGAATTCTATCTTGGGAAAATATATCCACTTAGAATTCATTTTATGGTAACAGCTTCTGGCCGGATGGAGATTCGAACCCCCACCTGTGCGGCTTGAAACTATGCCTAGAGTGACTCTACCGAGTGAGCTATCAAGAGAGAATAAAAGCTTATGGCAAATCTCCGTACATATTCCTATCGAATTTTAGGAATCTGTTCATAGACTTGAAATAAACCTATCTCGACCATGATAGCT
>NC_090745.1:41465748-41500748 GCF_036898095.1 Palaemon carinicauda
TACCCGAGGACACCTTCCCAGAAATATCCGACTGGCTTTGTGAACAAGGAGACACCCCAGTAGCGTATGACGCCCTCAAAGCATACCTTCTGCAGCAGTACTCGCCGTCGCCAGCCTCCCGTATAGCAAAGTTTTTCAGCTCTTGCAACAACCGTTGGGGGACCAAAGGGCTTCACTTGCCCTCAGGGAAATGACCAGTATCGCCCGCCTGCCACCTTGCGCAGACGGCTCTCCTCGTGAGGTGAACGTACTTCTTGCCCTTTGGATAGCGCGTTTACCCGGACTTGATGACCTAAGCCGACGCCCTTATGGACAGCCACTTCAAGACCTCCATCAACACCTCCACCCCTGACGAAGGGGATGCCTATTCAACGTCAACCGAAGCTGACATGAATGACGTAAGACATACGCGCCTACCCCGTGACGTGTCGAAGCGGCGACAAAGCCACCCACCACCTACCAATTGCTCGCTCCCCACCAAATGACTTCTACAGCCACTTACTACCTCCCATCCGCAGCAATTTTGCTACTACCACTTCAGAACTGTGACAAGGATTGTCAGTGGCCAAAAAACGTGTAAATAGGCCATCGCTCGTGGCTGTGGCCTCCCGTGTTTCTAATATTTTCTTTTTACATGATGCAAGAACGGGCGTGCGATTTTTGGTAGAAAAGGGTGCTTCTCGTTCTCTTTTGCCAAGGGAACTCTTCAGGACACGACGTAGTCAGTCTACGCCTGCCGACGTCCGCTTGGTAGCTGCCAACGGATCTGCGATACCCACCTACGGTTACGAGAACCTCATATTATCGTTCGGAAACGGTAAATTTAATTGGAAGTTTCTCGTTGCTGACGTCACATTGCCAATCCTCGGTGCGGATTTCCTCTCTCATTTCCACCTTCTGGTCGATGTCGCCCACCGACAATTGGTCAACGCAGACTCGTACTTGTCGACACCTTTTCAACCCACCACCTCTAACCTCGCTCTCCACATTAGCACACCCACGGATGCCTACGCCCACCTCCTCACGTCGTGCCCAGAAGTTTTCCGTCCACAACTTCGCCAAATGCCCACGGTTCCCACGAAGCACGGTATCTATCACCATATCAAGACGACAGGACACCAAGTCTTCGCAAAATTCAGACGTCTGGCACTGGAACGATTGGCAGCCGCCAAACAGACGTTTGCCGTAATGGAGGAAATGGGCCTTTGCCAAAAGGACTCCATCCCATGGTCGTCACCCTTACACATCGTTCTGAAGGAAGACGGCTCCCTCGTCCTTGCGGGGATTACAGGCGCCTGAACATGCAAATAGAAACGGATCACTACCCCATCCCAAACATCGTGGACGTGCCTCTTACTTGCACAAAGCGAACGTTTTCTCTACGCTCGACCTCCTGAAGGGGTATTATCAGGTGCCTATGAACCCATAAGACATCCCCAAGACCGCCATCACCTCTCCGTTTGGTACATACACCTTCAATTACTCCTGTTTTTGCCTTCATAATGCTGGGGCCACGTTTCAACGTGTCATGGATGGCATCTTTGGGAACCTCCCTTTCTGTGTATGTTATGTGGATGACATACTTGTGTTCTCCTCCTCAAAAGATGAACACCTCTGTCACCTGCACATTGGGCTCGACCGCCTGCAACAAAACAGCATTGTAGTCCAGTACGACAAGTGTACCTTTGGCGCCAACGAAATGGCATTCTTAGGGCACCGCATCACTCCTGAAGGAGTCCATCACTTCCCTGAAAAAGTAGCAGCCGTTCAGGACTTCACCGCGTCCTCGACCGTCAAAGCTCATCAGGAATTCTTGGGCATGATCAACTATTATCACCGTTTTCTGCCAGCCATTGCCGCCACTCTTACTCCCCTCTACGCCTCGCTCAAGGGCAAGCCAAAGGACCTGAAGTGGGGTCCCCTCAAGAAGCGGCCTTCTACAATGCAAAGAAGGCCCTATCAACTGCTGCGGCTCTCACCTTTCCTATCCCTCATGCCCCTCTCCTTCTCTCCACCGATGCCAGTGACGTCGCTTTTGGTGCAGTACTCGAACAGGTGATCAACGGCTCGCTCCGCCCATTGGCTTTCTTCAGCAGAAAACTGTCCAAGGCAGAATCGGGTTATTCTACCTTCGATCGCGAATTGCTGGCGGTGCATTTAGCTGTCCGTCACTTTCGCTATTTCTTAGAAGGTACACCCTTCGTCATTCGCACAGACCACAGGCCTCTGGTGCATGCCTCCACTCAACAGTCTGACGCCTGATCCGCCCAGCAACGTCGACATCTCTCCGCTGTGGCTGAATACAATTGCACCCTTCAATACGTCCCTGGGAAAACGAATCCCTTTGCCGATGCCTTGTCAAGAAACAAGTTGGCTGCCGTTCAACTGGGATTGGAATACAACGTTTTGGCTGAAGCCCAACGACAGGATCCAGAGTATCAAGTATGTAGGACATCCTGCACGTCCCACTGTTGGGAAGACTTCCCCCTCGAAACCTCCAACACCACCCTCCTCTGTGACGTCAGTACTGATAGACCGGGACCTTGAATTCCTGCTCCCATGCGCCGGCAGGTGTTTGATTTCATTCACGGCCTTTCACATTCCTCGTGCCGATCTACTGCACAGCTGCTGAAGGCAAAGTTCATTTGGCACGGCATTTCTAAGGATGCTAAGGATTGGGTTCGTGCCTGTACTTCTTGCCAAACTTCCAAAGTACATCGACACACGGATTCAGGAGTGGGCACCTTTCTTCAACCTCAGTGTCGTTTCGCACACATTTAAGTCGACGTTGTAGGCCTCCTACCCACATCACAATGACATCGTTACCTGTTTACCGTCATCGACTGCTCGACTCCTTGGCCTGAAGCCATTTCCATGGATGGATTGCAAGATTTGGTATCCCTGAGCATATAACTTCTGACAGGGGTACCACCTTCACCTCTCAATTGTGGACATCATTAGCGAAACTACTGGGCATCACCCTACATCAGATAATGGCCTATAACCCCGCTGCCAATGGAATGGTTGAACGTTTTCATCGCACCCTCAAAGCAGCTTTGATGTCCCGCTGCAAGGATTCCAACTGGTTTACTCAGCTTCCCTGGGTCCTCCTGGGACTAAGGACCACTCCTAAAGACGCCATCGACGTCTCAGCAGCTGAAATGGTGTATGGCGACCCGTTGGTCGTCCCTGACGAATTTTTTCCTTCTACAACCTCCTCCGACGATGTCCAGTGCATACGTCACGTTGTGGGAAAATTTACTCCATGCCGCCAGACTTACAAGACCCCTGCAAAGCATCACATACCCAGACTTGCACTCTGCAATGCACGTCTTCCTGCGCAACGACACTAGCAAGCCACCGCTAACACCCCCTCACACGGTCCCTTTCCTTGAGATCCGACGCAGTCCGAAAGCATTCCTAATAAACATTCGTGGCAAAGAAGACTAGGTCTCCATTGATCGTCTAAAACCTGCTTATCTCCTGCAAGATGACCCGCCTACAGTTCGCCTCTCAAGATCAGGGCGCCCTATTTAACATGTACAGTATATCATTTTTAGGGGGTGAGCCATGTACCAACATTGTGTCACACGATCATACATAGTTAATTTTGTGTATATATTATGATTGTATCTTCACTATTCCCTCGCACTTCAGAACCAGAATAAACATGTCTGCTTTTCTCCTCTGTAACAGTGTCTGTTTTTTGAACATGAAATTTCTTGTTGCTTTGAGGTTTTGTATATAAAGGAGAGTGTTCTATAATAAATTTACTCAGTTGCTTTCATACTGTCTTTGAGTCACAACCTTCCCTCGGCCAGTCACAAGTCGGAGAGAGAGAGAGAGAGAGAGAGAGAGAGAGAGAGATTTCTTTTGAACCTCTTTCATAATAGGATGATGGCTATAGAAAGTATTGTTGTATTTTTTTTTCTACTGTTCCTTAACATACATTTAAGAACATTCTCCTGTATTAACAGATATGTGAATATTTTGGGTAACCTGGTATGTTTGACTGCATTCAAATTACATGGAATAACGTCGATTGAGTTTGGTGTCTAGGATATAGAGTTAACGTAATGCACAGACCCAAAGCTACTTAATATTGGAATTTATGATGACTGCCAAAAGTCTTTATATTCATATTTTCATCTAGCCTTCATAATTTTTTAGGTGTTCATAATCACTATCGTGGCTGTACAGTTCTTCCTCAATGTCGTTATCACTATGTTCCATCTTCTCTGTAGTCTTCTGAACTAAGTCTATCAGGGTTGGAGGAAGTACTGACCCACATGACCACCTGCCTCCATACCTTTTTTCCCAACCTTGTCCAGGATCATATGGTTTGGTGACTAGAAGATTGAAATATATGCTCACTTGTAGATATCAAGGCAAAGGTTAATACAATCAATGGGCAGAATAAGGTTGTCTTGGTAAGGAGGCAGTTTGAAGAGGTCAATCTTAAATTTAGTTTTCTGTTGTTCTTCTTTTCTAACTATCTTCCTAAATACGATTCCACGTAATATGTCAATAGGTTTCTGTTTGGAATAGTCATACATTAAAAACGTAGAGGCCTCAATGCCACCAGGTTAGTGATGTCTACATTTTCCTCTTCACTGTTGGACTATATCAGTAATTCTCCATTGTTTCACTTCTCATCTAAAGACAGAACAGAGCATTTGCATATATTTTCCAAGGGTTAAAACTCCAGCTTCAAGGAGGATTTAAAGTATCCTTAACTAATGCATTTCTGACCAGTCAACATGCTTATATAGAGTTCCACAGGGTTCTTGTATTTTTCTGGAAATTTCCAAATAAGGGGGAGTGCTTTCATGCTACTTCCAAGGTCATAGACACATAGATACAGAAAATATACCTCTAGTCAACCTCCAATCACTTCAACAACTCCCTGATGATAGAATATTTATTGAATAACTAATTGATAAGGTTGAGATAGTCTATTGTCGACTTTCGAGAAGTTTTTTGCCAGAAGCTGAAATGAACCTTCCATATCCATGGACCTGTTGTGTTACTTTTATGTCATTGACCATTCTCATAACTAACCACAATTGAAACTCTTGGAGGCACTATAGAATACATCTTGTTTTTGATGGGTGGAATGAACATAGCTCCAATTGGAAATTTAGGAACTACTCAACCATTAAAATGCAAATGGGGCAACATTGGTGGGGTTTTCCATTTCCAAATAACGAGTCTTATTACGTTGCAGGAGTGGGAGTGTTCTAACTTAGTTGGCAGTGTCAGGATTTGGATTAACCCTTGTATCATGATTCCTCCTGCGCTGTTCACGAGACTTGAATCATGGACGTTTGTAGTTATCTTCTTCAAGATGTCCCACTCAACATGATAAACTTCCTTGTCTTCACCAGTAGCAATTTGGAGAGTGAGAGATGAGGAAGCTTTGAGGGCCTCTGCAACAGTTGTACCAATTTCCAAGCCAAAATCATATGACTTACATTTACCCAATCTGTGAAGTATATTTGTGAGTTGCTTTCTGTGATGTAGGTGGCGTATGGTACGGCAAAGGAGGATGTTTTATGTAAGTTCCACTCTCTGTTTGTCACAGCATGGCAGATTTCTTGGAGATTAAATAGATGGAATAAATACATGATTTATAATGAAGCGCAGTTAACTATGTGAAATTTGATTGACTATTGATATTGTTCAAAAGTTATTAGAACACATGGTGGTTAATTAATACTCACCTGGACTATCAAAAGCTCTTATTGCACGATAAGAGAGGTCAGTATTTACAAAAATATCCAGCTGTAAAATGGTCAGCGGAAAGGAAAAAACTTGGGAAAACTTATCAATATTTATTAACAATTATTTTTAGAACAGTCAACCTTGTGACCAGCTTGCAATTTGAATTAACAACTTAAAATTAACTATTAACAACTAACACTTAACAAATAACAATTAACAATTAACAAATAACCATTAACAATATTCCCCAACAGGAAACACCACACTCTCAACGAGAGAGAGTCTAACATTTAAATAATTATCCACACACATAATGTGGGGGATTAATTTTTATTTTTTCATTTTTATTTGCCAAATCCAGAGAGAGAGACAGAGAGAGAGAGAGAGAGACTGTGTGTCAGCGAGCGAGAGGTAGTTAGTGTATTGATTGTTTGTTGTGAGAAAGACTGTTGGTATAAATGAGGTTGTTTGTTTATCTTTAGCTAGGTTAGGACAGTGCTGAATGTCTTGGGTGAATGTTCTTTTTTATTTGACTGCAGCTAGAGGCAGTTATGTGAATGATGGATTACTATTATTTTTTTCTTTACCAGCGTGGAAGTGTTTTGTTTATTTTTGAGTAAGTACAGTTTTCTTTATATTTGTATTGTCGTGATTGTGAATGATAGGAACAATTTATTATTTATCTTTGATTATAGTGCGATAGTTTAGTTAGCTAAGAGTGTTCGTAAGTGTTTTCTTTTTTTTTTTCATTTGCAAGCCGTAATTCCTCCTTTGAAGAATTTATTTTGAATGCTGATATATAGTTGCTGACTTGGCCTGGAATTGATTGTAGTACTTAGACTGCTCTTTTGGATTGCTCAACTGTGATGACTTGACCTGTTTATTAAGATTTAGATTGATGATGATGATGATGAGGATGATGATGATGATGATGATGATAACTATGACCCCAATCACGGAGGTAGTTGTGGTAAATTACCACATAATGGATTGTTGACCACAAAGCTGTGGTAGTGTGCCGTAAAAGACAGTTCGGCTTTGCGTGGACGACAGTGTTGGTGTTCCATATTATATATACACATCTATGTATTTTTGGTGTTGGTGGTGTGCAGTTTATTTTAAGTTTTGTTAGTTTTTTCTTAATTTTTTTTTTGGAATGGTGTTAGTTTACTGTATGTTTAGTCTCCAAGTTTATGGTTAGGTTTAGTTTGTAAGAAATAGTTTGTGTTATTAATTTTGTTTTCTTTATTTTAGTTTGTAAGAAATATAGTATCAAGGTTATGTTTTTTTTTTTTCTTTTGTCTAAGAGTCTGGTTTAGATAATGAAATGGGAAAGTTTGTTTCGTTGAGACAATTGTCAGTAGGTATGATTCAGGGTGTGGGGCTTGTTGTTGCAACATCCCGCCACAGTTATTTTGGTGCCCGAACAGGGACTGCTGAGGGGGGGCTGGAAGCTAAATTCTTGGACAAAGGACTGAATTAAGATAAGAAATTAAAGTTAAGACTGAAAATGGAAGAGCAGAACACGTTATTAAGGGAGGAATTACGGCTGAGTAAGGAGCGTGAGGAGAAATTGGTACACGAGAATAAGAGGCTGAGTTGTGAGAATGAGGAGATGCGAAAGGAACTGAAAGCGCTTAAGGGAACTGTAGAGAGAGTGGAAGAAGGTTTTGAGATGAGTATGAAAGAGAATGAAGAACGAATGGAGAAACAAATGGAAGCTATGATGGGGCAAGTAATGAGGGTGATGAAAACGTTCATGGGTGAAGGTGCAGTCGAAGGAGTGGCTTCTGCTTTAGGTAATGGGTTGCTAGTGGAAGAAAAGGCTAAGGTGAGTGATAATGGGGAAGGGGTGATCGTGAGATTGAAGATAAGGGCATTAGGCATAGTAAGGATGAACCAAAATGGGATAGGAAGAATGAGAAGAAAGGTAAAAGCAATGAGAAGAGGGTAAAGAAGAAAGGTCAGGATGAGAGTGAGGATGATCATGAATGGGTGAAAGTGCTAAGTAAGAAAAAGTGTGAGTAGGGAATAGTTAAGGATAAGAATTTAAGTGTTGAAGTGGATTCATTATATTTGAATGAGGAAAAAGGAAAAAAGAAGGGATTAGGCAGTGAAGGTAGTAGTGAGAATGGAGGCGAGGACGTATGTAAGACGGTGTTTATGAGAGAGGTACCGAGGTGTGAAAGGTTTAATGAACATAGCAGTAGGGATATATATGACTTTTTTTCGGGAATATGAAAGGTTCTGTCAGGCTAAGTTTGGTTATAGTGAGAGAGTTTAAGCTAGGGATTTAGGAGAGTACTTGACAGGGTATTTGTTGACGATGTATGTTGTAATAATGACTGTAGGAGATGCTGAGTATGAAAGTGTAAAGAAGAGGATAATTGAGCAGGGAAAACGTATGAAAGGTAGTGTTAGGTATAAACGTAAAATCTATTTTGATGAGGCTCAAATGAATGGGGGTGAGGCTATTTCTATGTATGTATGTCGATTACAAATGTTAGCAAGGAAGAAGTATGGAGATGAAGGTATAAATGAGAATAAGGAGTTAATGAAGTTTTTGGCGACAGTACCTGAGAATGTGTGTGAATTTATTAATTTGAAACGGAAAGAGAAAATGAGGTGGATGCAAGAGAGATTGACATGGGATGATATACTACAGATAATTGAGGATTATGAGTTACATAGGTACATGAAAGAAAGTAAATCTGTGAGTGTAAGAACTGGAATGGAAGAAAGTGTGCCAGAGTTTGTTAGTTTTAGAGATGCTGTTATGAGAGGACCGATGAGGGTAGCTGATAGTGTAGTAGATAGGAGTGTTAGGGCGAGTAATGTGGGAATACATGTACGGACAAATGAAGGGTTTAGGAAAGTGAATCAGGTTTGGAGGTATAGGAGTGCTTGTGCGCAGAGAGGTAAGTCAGGTAGTTGTATCCGTGAAGAGAAGTGTTATAAGTGTGGAAAGTAGGACATATAAAGAATGAGTGTAGATGGGCATTAGGAGTATGTTTCGGGTGTGGAAAGACAGGGCATCGTATTAGTGAGTGTAAGAAAGAGAAAGGGGTTAAGTGTTATCGATGTGGTATGACTGGACATATAGCAAGTGGATGTAGGAGTAATCGTACGGACGTGATTTGCGGCAATTGTGGTCAGAATGGGCATTATGCGAGGATGTGTAGAGAGCAACGTGCTAAATATTCTGAATGTGGTGTAGATGGGCATATAGCTAGGGTTTGTAAAAAGAAGGGATTAGACCAGCCAGGATGTTCAGGAAACTAGGTAGTCAGAGGGTTCAACTGGGTAAGTCCTCTTGTGGGTGTGGAAGGAATAGGATCAATGTTCCTGAGAATGGGATGAATAATTGGTTGGAAATGAGTAAGTATGAATCCAGTATGCACGAGAAGTTAGGGCTGCGAAATAAGCAATTAGTCTTAGTTGAATATAGGAAAAAGAAGCGTTTGAGGCTGGAAAATAATCAATTAGTCTTAGTTGAATATAGGAAAAAGAAGCGTTTGAAAATTTTAAGGGAGGAGAAAGTCCAAGCGAAATTCATAGGTATAGGTAGGAATCCAAATATGTATGGCAAGGGTGTAAATGTACAGGTGAGTATGGAAATACATGTGTTAATACAGATGAATGATGGCTGAATATGAATGATACCTATAGTGTGTGTGGTTTTTCGATAGATGATGTAAAAGAAGGTATGACGCATGCGAAAATAAGAGATAAGTAGTATGAATGAATCTTTTATTAAAGTAGAAAATGGTTTTAATGAAATGGATGAATTGCTGACAGAAATAAGTGAGATTTTAGGGGCAGATGATAGTGAGGTAGATGGGATAATGCATGATATATTAGATGATAGGAGTACAGAGGAGAATGAAAATAGGACAGAGAATGATTGTGATAAGGAAGAAGTGAATGAGAGAGTGTATGAAGGCCAAGTTACTCGAAGCATAGGTCCCGTTCCCAACTGCGACTGGGTAATAAAAAAAAATAATGTAAGTGGTTGTGTAAAAATGCAGGATTTGGCAAAGTAAGGGGGGAGGAATTTGGAGGATTATTTTTTGTTATTCTTATTTTTATTTGCCAAATCCAGAGAGAGAGAGAGAGAGAGAGATATAGAGAGACTGTGTGTCAGCGAGCGAGAGGTAGTTAGTGTATCGATTGTTTGTTGTGAGAAAGACTGTTGGTATAAATGAGGTTGTTTGTTTGTCTTAAGCTAAGTTAGGACAGTGCTGAATGTCTTGGGTGAATGTTCTTTTTTATTTGACTGCAGCTAGAGGCAGTTGTGTGAATACTGGATTATTATTTTTTTTTCTTTACCAGTGTGGAAGTGTTCTGTTTATTTTTGAGTAGGTACAGTTTTATTTATATTTGCTTGTCGTGATTGTGAATGATAGGAACAATTTATTATTTATCTTTGATTATAGTGCGATAGTTTAGTTATCTAGGAGGGTTCGTAAGTATTTTTCTTTTTTTCATTTGCACGCCGCAATTCCTCCTGTGGAGAATTTATTTTGAATGCTGATATATAGTTGCTGACCTGGCCTGGAATTGATTGTAGTATTTAGACTGCTCTTTTGGATTGCTCAACCGTTGATGACTTGGCCTGTTTATTAAGATTTTGATTGATGATGATGATGATGATGATGATTATAACTACGACCCCAATCACGGAGATAGTTGTGGCAAATTGCCACACAATGGATTGTTGACCACAAAGCTGTGGTAGTGTGCCGTAAAAGACAGTTCGCCTTTGTGTGGAGGACAGTGTTGGTGTCTCATATTATATATATATATATATATATATATATATATATATATATATATATATATATATATATATATATATATATATATATATATATATATATATATATATATATACATATATATATATATATATATATATATATATATATATATATATATATATATATATATATATGTATATATATATATATATATATATATATATATATATATATATATATATATATATATATATATATATATATATATATATATATACAAATATGTATTTTTGGTGTTGGTGGTGTGCGATGGATTTTAAGTTTTGTTAGTTTTTTATTGGTGTCAGTTTCTTGTATGTTTAAGTGTGATTAATATGGTTTCAATCAATTTAGTTTGTAAGAAATATAGTTTTAAAGTTATTTATTTTTTTCTTTTGTCCTTTTGTCTAAGAGTCTAGTTTAGATAACGTAAGGGGAAAGTTTATTTTGTTGAGACATTTGTCAGTAGGTGTGATTCAGGGTGTGGGGCTTATTGTTGCAACATCTTACCACAATAAGAAACAAAAAAATAAAAAAATATGAATTCTCACACTTTTTGGGGCTGGATAAAGTCACCCCCTGCTCCAGAAAAGGTAGCAGCTCCACAAACACTCAGCTACCATAGGGAGTGCAGCTCAGCAGGACTCCATATCAAAAGGGAGGAAAATGGAACCCCAACCCAAGAAAAGGGTACACAATACCTTCTACCTAGCAACTGCCTCCCTACATGTCACCATGAGCTCCAAAGCTCCCGCAACTGCCTATGTCGAGGATGCATTGACGGCGGTGTATACCCCGCGTCCACCTTGAAGCTGGGATTCTTACGTCAGCAGTGTGGACCGTAGAAGAGAACACACAGGAATTGCAAATGACCGCAGGCTGCAGAAATGCACCTGCTAAAAGCCGTCCAACGTTGGTGTCGCCATCCTATCCAAAGCTTACATAAGCCAGCTGCTGCAGTAGGTCCGAGGAACCTCGAGCTCGAACTGTGTCTTCAAACAATCGAGTTCCTTGCACGTAAACACGGGTGTCTCTTCTTACCAAGGACTCAAAAAGCACTGGCAAGAAACAAGCGTTAAACTAGACACTTATTGGGGTGGAGGTTAAAACAGCACTTCAAAAGAAAAAAATAAACACTTAACAATTGAATCCTTATCAACTAATTCTTATGCTAATTCTACATAAAACAAAAATGTAGTAACAAGGCAAACGTAAACAAAAGCAAAAATTACGTTAATACATAATAGACCCTAATGACATTTTCAATACACCATTGAATAACTAAATATTTTTTGTGAAAGCGAAGGTCATACCCAATCTAATGATGCCTAATTTGAGCCTGTTATCATTTTTTTCTATGTGAAAATGTTCTTTTTATTGACCCATACCCTTAAATATTGTCCTAAGAAATCCCAGATGGCGGAAAAAAACAACTAACCGACCCACACAGGACGTTTTTTTGGAATGGGAACAAAGAAAATTTCATTCCCACAGACACCAGGGAATGTAAAAGTATAGGTTCAAACATTTATCTTAGGGTTGCATGGGAGCCCTATCTTCCTACTCAACTGTGACCAAATTTTCATTTTGAGACATGTTGAACAGTAATGCATAGAATATAAAAATCCACTTTTGATGGTATTTGTGAGCTAAGAAAAGGCGTTTGATAGTGTGAACCAGCCAGTTTTGTGGAGAATCCTGGGTTATTGTAGAATTCCTTTTACATATGTGAATTTGGTTAGGTCTATTCCTGAGCATTGCAAGTGTAAAGTTAATGTTGATGGAGTCCTGTCAAGCGAATTTCCAGTGAACTGTGGAGTACTCCAAGGACTCCAAGGGAATGTGTTGTCACCTATGATGTTTTCCTTCTTATGGATATTGTAATGCACAGAACATTTTGAGATGGTGGAGAATGATTGCACTGGATTGGTAATAGGAAATTAGCAGACCCAGAATATGCTGAGCATGCTGTCCTTATTATCAGACCACCACAGGATTTATAACACCTGCTTACCAGAGTGCATCAAGTATCACACGAGTTTATGCTCAAGATAAATAAAAGAAAGAAAGAGATGATGAAATCTGAATATACAATGTAAGGTGAAATATCATTGGAAGAGGAAAGGATTAATGAGGTAGAATCATTTATATTTTTAGGAATTATGATCTCTAATACCGATTCCTTAGAATTAGTTTAGTGAAATATTGAAAAAGAACAAATCAGATAATGGCAAGAGAAGTAAAATTTGGAAATCAAATCGCCTGAAATTACATATAAAAATCAGTCTATATATCAGTTTAGTGACATTTGCGCTACTGTATGGATATGAGTTATGATATGACAATGAAACAATTTCCAATAGATTTAGTATATTTGAGAACAAAGCTCTCAAAAAGATATTAGAATGGCAGGACAGGATTAAAAATTAAACTACAGGAAAGGTTACTTGAGTACCATGTGAGGATGAGATCATGATGAGGGGTAGATGAAGACGGTTTGGACATGTTCTTTGACTCCCTAAGAGAGTTTAGTTCACCAAACGTTTAGCTAGGCTCCAAAGGGCACTAGATGAGTTGAAAGCCCTAGGCCTACATGGCTGAGTACTAAGAATCGTGAAGTAGGAGATGACGAATGGAGAAGTATAGGATTAAATGCTCAAGATAGAGATGATTGGTGAAATCTAACTGAGGCACTTTCCGTCAATAGCTGTAGGAGGAGATGATGGTGTTGAAGTTATATATATATATATATATATATATATATATATATATATATATATATATATATATATATATATATATATATGTGTGTGTGTGTGTGTGTGTATATATATATATACATTATATATATATATATATATATATATATATATATATATATATATATATATATATATATATATATATATATATATATATATATATATATATATATATATATGTGTGTATAGATGCATATATATATATATATATATATATATATATATATATATATATATATATATATATATATATATATATATATATACATATATACATACATACATACATATATATATATATATATATATATATATATATATATATATATATATATATATATATATATATATATATATATATATATGTGTGTGTGTGTGTGTGTATATATATGTATATATATATATATATATATATATATATATATATATATATATATACATATATATATATATATATATATGAATTATATCTGTATATATATATATCTATATATATATATATATATATATATATATATATATATATATATATATATATATATATATATATATATATATATATATATATATACTGTATATCCATGAAAGGAGAAATTGAAAGTCTTGATTGATGTTAATACTCTCGTCCATTAGTGCCTTCTACTGACTCAATATTGAAAATTCATATTCAAAGACATTTTATATTTACAGTGAGAAAGGGATATTTCAGCTTCCAGAATAGGCAAAATTTAGATAAAAGGATAATACCGGGTAAACAAAACAGGGGTTAGACTTAAATTTTAACCTGTAGTAAAGGTAATTAAAAAGGATTCAACAATATGCTTTTGGTATGGACATCTTCATGGATCATTTTCCTCGTCTCTGATCGGTCAATACTATGACTTAATCCTAACGACGGAAGCCAACTCGTTATTAAGAGATCCCCAAGAGACGGCCATCTTTTGCTGTTTTATTCTAACAGAAATAACTTTGGATGGTTGGCCCAACAAGATACAATATGATCAAGGAATACTCTGTACCATATTATCATTATTATTTCCTGAACTATTCTTAATATACATATTTTTCTAAAGTACAGTACAATTATGTTTAAGCACTACCCTTATACCTAGTTTTCAAAAGGTGTATTACATCTAGAAATCAATCACGAGATGGCAACCTAAGTATATCATTCATTGTTTCCTTTTTTTCTCACTGGATACAACAAAGTGTTTTCTTAGCCTTATTCCTACCGTTTTCTAAAAAAATATTCGGGCTAGTACACGTTAGTAGCAAATTTTTGGATGCATATTCTGAGTGTTCTAAGGAACTTAAAGGAAAAAAAAAAAACTATATAACTTTGAATTTTCAGAGTAGCCAGAGCAGAAATGTACATATGAAAAGTCAATGGTATGCTTTCTATATATGGAAAATTAAATTCATCTGTTTGTCTAACTATCATATGAGGATAAATGTGAGAGAGGCAAAAGAGCATGTTAGAAATTAGAATGAATAGCGAACGATTGGGACGTATTTCCGATAGGCTCCACTGCATCCTCCAGTCGCCTTTGTGACCGCTAAGGTAGCAGCAGATAGGGATTCAGTATATGAAGCTTTATTACTGTGGCACCCTACCAGTACCAGCCAAACTTTAGCTTAATCCCTAGTCGGACCGGGAGGAACAAAGAGAAGAAATATCGACCCCCTCCTTTTTTTTTGTCCGCTACCTCCCCAAATTAGTGTAAGTGCCATGGTAGATAGATAGGCAGACTTACTATTAATCTGTCTCAAAACAGGATGCTGTTATTTTCTTTATTTTTCATGATAAATTTTATGAATGGTACCAATAAATTACTGATTGAAACTAAGCCCTCTAGGATTAAATCTAGATAACAAAAGATCCATGTATATGTTTGATAAAAGAGAGGACAAAGGATTACCCATGGCAATACCAAAAACTTGTTCAAAATAATCTACATTAAAAGTATATTTACACATTTTAATACAAAGACAAATAAGTTCGATAAAAGTATGGGTAGGTAAAGGTAACTCATAAGCATCCAAAATACCCGACAGGAAATCCAGGGAGTCATCAACCGGCACCTTGGTAAGCAACGAAGTAGCATCAAAGCTTACTAATCTTTGGTTAAAAGTTAAGTTAAAATTTTGTGATTTAATGTTGAAATAGATCCTAAAATCAGAAAAAATAATTGGAGTAAATATTTTGTTTATTAAAAATTAATAGATCCTCTAGCCCTAATAATTGGTATCATTGGATATCCCCTTCTGTAGAAATATGATGCCTTCATTGTATATAAGAATTTTCATTGTCGACTCCGTCGATGTCACTAGTGGACGAAATTACTAACTCTAATCAAGTCTTCATCTTTTATAGCTATAATACACAAACACACACACACCCACACACACACACACACACACACATATATATATATATATATATATATATATATATATATATATATATATATATATATATATATATATATATGTGTGTATATATATATATATATATATATAGTTGATAGTTGGGTTAGTCTCAGGAGTCACAATTTAAGTAGAAAAAAAATAGTAAATGCTGCTATCATCTTCTTTATTTGGGAGCTTTCGACATAACTTATATCATCCTCAACCTATCTGCAATTATTATTATATAAAATGATAAAAAAAAAATAATAATAGAAATCATCCTAAGTATATAGTTAGGAAGATATATTTCAAAGAACTGCCCAACTAGCTATAAAACCAAACTAATCAAGAAATAAAAAACAATATAAAAGACTTATTACACATATAAATATATGAAAGACTCAATAACTAATATACCAAGGCACCCGCAGGAGACGATGTCCACCCATCCAGAGCAGCAACCCACAGACCAGACTGATCAGTGGGTCACCAGCAACTGAACAGATAAGCCCTCATTCAAGCTGGGTTTTGTCTTAAAAATTTATAAAGACTCAGAGATTCTCAGTTGGCTGACGCTACTATGTCTGTCTGTAATTTTGAAATTTTCCCTAGAAATGACATGACCAGATTTAAATGCGTGATCATAAATAGCTGAAATTGGTTTCTTATATAAAGGTATATTGGTTCATACCGACCTTCCCATGTGCTCCGAAACCCTACACTGAAGCTGTCTAGATGTGCTTCCAGTGTAGCATTCATCACAGAGTGCACATTAAAAAGTGTATATGACACCGGAACACAAGGGAGTAGGTAGAATCCCATTATATTTAAAAAGTGAGCCAACTGAGAACTTGTTAGTAAGAATTATTTTTCAATTTATGTGGGGATAACACTTCCTCACAACACTCATAACCTCTGTTCTTAGTCTCTTTGAAACATAAGCATAGTACAGAAAGGAGACATATAACTTTTTCTTACTGACCGTTTTGATTGCCAAATCTTGACTGTGAATATTATCTAAAAATTCTTGACTTGAATGTAATAGTGGTTTAGAGGTAACCCATTGTTAATAAAAAAATATTTTAGAAAATTTTCTTCCTCATGAAACCCCAGATAAGATGAACATACATGATAACATATATATAACAGTGTTTTTACCGAATTAAATTTATAGATTTTTGGTTCCGAACTTAAAAATTAGTGCTTAGTCCTGTAAAAGTGTTTTTTCGAAATGATAAGGTTTTACAGGTATCATGTTTCCGAGAGACCAAGACATCAAGAAAAGGCAAAGTATAATCCTGTTCATTTTCTTTCGTAAATTTCAAATTACGATGCTTTGTGATTAAATAATCTACAAACTGGCTTACGTGATCTAAAGTTTTGAAAAGTAAAAATGTATCGTCTACATATCGACGGTACAAAAGAGGCTTAAATTGCACAGGAAAATCACTCAACCATTTCCCTTCACAATAACATAAGAATATATTTTCCAAGGTTGGTCCACACGGCGATCCCATTGCTACTCCATATATTGCATATATCTTGTCATTAAACATGAATGTGGACGTAGTGGTATCTAGTTCTAATAGTATTTTATTTTTTTTTTTTTATTGAAAACTTTGAAAGTGTTCTCTGGGTTATGGAAAAGTTGTTCTCTTAAGTGGAATGTTTGTGAAGAAGCTTTTTATGTCGAAGCAGCACAGAACATAGTTATTTGTATCTTCGACAGAATTTATCAACCCCACAAATTCATAAGTATTTTTCAGGGTATATTCTTTACTCTGAGAGGGGTGAGCTTAGTTACTAGATGTTTGGACAAGTCATAAGAGCAAGTATTAATAGCGCTGAGAAATGGTCTCAGAGGAATGTCTCTTTCGTGAATCTTTGGGGCACCATACATAATGCCAGGTAGTGTTCCTGTTGTCATCATTGCTGAGGCTGTTTCATCTGACAATATGCCATCCTTCTCCCACTTACGAACGATGTAGTTTATTTTATTCTCCATATTTAAAGTGCGAATTAAGGGGTCCTCTGACACCAACTCTCTGAACTTAGTCCTATCATTTAAAATATCTTCCATTTTCCTTACATAATCAGTTTTTTCCAGTATTACAACCTCATGACCTTTATCCAGTTTACTTATAATTATAATTGAGTCTTTACCCAGATTTCTCAAGATTTCAATATCCTTTTTTAGATAAAATTGAGGAAAAAATGTTGTGAGGTTTGAAATTATAGAATGTTCTGTATATAATGTCTTGTATGGCTCGTTTAAAGCCACACCCATGCTCGCTATGTGGAACTTCCTTGTCAGGGTATGAATACAAATTTTTAAATGCTAAAAAATGTATATAAAAGTTCATACGAAAATGGGGCAGTTTAAAGTTCAATCCATATGCTAATAATCCTTCTTCCTTAGGTGATAATTTTCGACTGGAGTGAATGAAAATAACTTTATTAGGGTCAAGTGAATATAGAGAGTTTGTTATACCTAAAAATTTTAGTTTCTTTTCGCGGGATTTTATAGTGTGATGGGCCGAGAGAAAGGTTGTGACTCAAGGGCAGGTTGAGAGCAACTGAGTTAGTTTATTATAGAACACTCTCCTTTATATACAAACTCTCAAAGCAACAAGAATTTTCATGTTCGAAAGTCGACACTGTTACAGCGGAGAAAAGCAGACATGATTTTTCAGGTTCTTTTTAGTGCGAGGGGAGAGCGAAGATACAAGCAGAAAATGTAGTATGTACAATCGTGTAACACACGGTTGGTACATGGCTCCCCTCTAAAAATGACATACTGTACATGTTAAATAGGTGCCCTGAAGCTGGAGAGGTAGTAGTAAAAACTGCGCCGATTAGCGGCAGTGAGTGGCTATAGAAGTCGTTGGTTGAGGCGCGAGCAAGTGGTGGATGATGGGTGGCTTGTTGCCGATCCGGCTCGTCACGGGGTAGGCGTATGTGTCCTACGGATGTGTCCTATGGCATTCATAGGCGTGTGTCCTACGGCATTCATAGGCGTGTGTGTCCTACGGCATTCATAGGCGTATGTGTCCTATGGCATTCATAGGGGTGTGTGTCCTACGGCATTCATAGGCGTGTGTGTCCTACGGCATGCACGTAAGCTTCGGTTGAAGTTGAGTAGGTGTCCTCCTCGTCACGAGTGGAGGCATTGATGGAGGTTTTGAAGGTCATGAAGTGGCTGTCCATAATGGCGCGAAGTAGGTTTACATCACGAGGAGAGCCGTCTGCGGCAGGTTGCAGGCGAGTAGTACTGGTCATTTTCCTGAGAGTGAGCGAAGCCCTTTGGTCCCCCAATGGTTGTTGAGAGAGCTGAAAAAGCGTTGCTATACGGGTGACTGGCGACGGCGAGTACTACTGCAGAAGGTATGCGTCGACGGCGTCATAGTAACGGTGAGAGATGGGGAAGGGGAAGCAGGAGGAGCGAGTCACTCCAAGGTCACCAATGTGACGGGCCGTAGGGAAGGTTGTAACTCAAAGGCAGGTTGAGAGCAACTGAGTTAGTTTATTATAGAACGCTCTCCTTTATATGCAAAATCTCAAAGCAACAAGAATTTTCATGTTTGAAAGTCGACACTGTTACAGAGGAGAAAAGCAGACATGATTTTTCAGGTTCTTTTTAGTGTGAGGGGAGAGCGAAGATACAAGCACAAAATGAAGTATGTACGATCGTGTGACACACGGTTGGTACAATAATCTTAGTATTAACTTTACATAAATTTTTGGAGGTAAAAAAAAAAAAAAAAAAAAAAAGAAACATTCCTTTAAGAGAAACATTGGAGATAATTCTTGAACAACATTTCCGTAACCCTGGGGACATTTTCGAAGGTTTCAATAAAAAAGGAAATAAATGAAAAATACTATTTGAACAAGTTACCACTAGGTCCATATTCACGTTCAATGAAAATTTATGTGAACAGGTAGATGGAGTAGCAATGGGATCGCCGTGTGGACCAACCTTGGCAAATATATTTTTATGTTATTGTGAGGGGAAATGGCTGAGTTATTATCCTATGGAATTTAAGACATTTTGTACCGTCGCTATATAGACGATACATTTTACTATTCAAAACTTTAGATCACGTAAGCCAGTTTGTAGATTATTAAAATACAAAGCATCGTAATATAAAATTTGCGAAAGAAAATTAACAGGATGATACTTTGCCTTTTCTCGATGTCTTGGTCTCTCGGAAACATAATACCTGTAAAACCTTATTATTTCAAAAAAATACTTTCACAGGACTAAGCACTAATTTTTAAGTTCGGAACCAAAAATCTACAAAATTAATTCGGTAAAAACACTGTTATGTAGATGTTATCATGTATGTTCAACTTATCTGGGGTTTCATGAGGAAGAAAATTTTCTGAAATATTTTTTTATTAACAATGGGTTCCCGCTGAACCTCTATTACAATCAAGTCAAGAAGTTTTTAGATAAAATTTACAGTCAAAATTTAGCAATTCTAACGATCAGTAAGAAAAGTTATATGTCTCCTTTCCGTACTATGCTTATGTTTCGAAGAGACTAAGAACAGATGTTATGAGTGTTGTGAGGAAGTGTTATCCCCACATAGGTTTAAAAATAATTTCTACTAACAAGTTCTCAGTTGGCTCACTTTTTAAATATAAGGGGAGTCTACCTACACCCCTGTGTTCCGGTATCATATACACATTTCAATATGCACTCTGTAATGAGTGCTACACTGGAAGCACATCTAGACAGCTTCAGTGTAGGATTTCGGAGCACATGGGGAGATCGGTACAAACAAATATACCTTTAAATAAGAAACTAATTTTAGTTATTTATGACCACGCATTTAAATCTGGTCATGCCATTTCTAAGAAAAAATTCAAAATTACAGACAGACATAGTAGCGTCAGCCAATTGAGAATCTTGAAATTTTTATACATTTTTTAAGACAAAACCCAGCTTGAATGAGGGCTCACCTGTTCAGTTGCCGGTCACCCATTGATCAGTCTGGTCTGTGGGTTGCTGCTCTGGATGGGTGGTCATCGTCTCCCGCGGGTGACTTGGTATATTAGTTATTGAGTCTTTTATATAGTTATATGTGTAATAAGTCTTTTATATGGTTTTATATTCCTTGATTAGTTTGTTTATAGAGCTAGTTAGGCAGTTCTTGGAAGTATATCTTCCTAACTATG
Source organism: Palaemon carinicauda (assembly GCF_036898095.1). NCBI lineage: Eukaryota > Metazoa > Arthropoda > Malacostraca > Decapoda > Palaemonidae > Palaemon > Palaemon carinicauda. The sequence goes on from NC_090745.1 coordinate 41,486,624, forward strand.
TACTTAGGATAATTTTTATTAATTTTATTAATTTTACATAACGATAATTACAGATAGGCTGAGGATAACATAAGTTATGTCGAAAGCTCCTAAATAAAGAAGATGATAGCAGCATTGACTAATTTATATATATATATATATATATATATATATATATATATATATATATATATATATATATATATATATATATATATATATATATATATATATATATATATATAAATATATATATATATATATATATATATATATATATATATATATATATATATATATATATATATATATATATATATATATATAAATATCTATATATATAAATATCTATATATATAAATATATATATATATAAATATATATATATATATATATATATATATATATATATATATATATATATATATATTATATATATATTTATATATATATATATATATATATATATATATATATATATATATATATATATATATATATATATACATATACATATACATATACATATACATATACATATACATATACATATATATATATATATATATATATTTATATATATATATATATATATATATATATATATATATATATATATATATATATATATTATATATACATATATGTATATATATATATATATATATATATATATATATATATTTTATATATATATATATATATATATATATATATATATATATATATATATATATATATATATATATATATATATGGGTGTGTGTGTGTGTGTGTAAGAAATGTGTATGTACAGCCAGGTCAGGACTTTTTGGTCTTACGGGAAACTGTAAGAAACCAGTTTACATATGCGACAGAAACGGCATATATAATAGGTTAGATTTTATATGCTATAATTGAAGATCATCATTATTTGAATAATAATTTGTTGCTAAAAAAAATGTTAGGTTAATGAATATTGAACTTAATATACATAGACTTTTACTCGTTTAGGAAATAATACAGGTAGGGTCAATGACGTATTTATGAACAAGCCTTCAAAATACTGTATAAACTACTTATGCGTTTATATTTGAGAAAATATTTTTGAGGTTTATTTTCTCTGCCAGATGAGAATAATGGGAAAGCATCTTTGATTGTACTTCGAATTATTCTCATTATCATTAGTAGCTAAGCTACAACCCTGGTTGGAAAAGCAGGATGCTGTAAGCCCAAGGGCTCCAACAAGGTAAAATAACCCAGCGAGGAAAGGAAATTAAGAAATAAATGAAATACAAGAGAAGTAATTAACAATTAACTACATAAAATGTGAAAAACTCTGCCCCCCCCCCCAAAAAAAAAATAGGGAGATAAAATTTGATGAGGTAGAATAGTGTGCCTGAGTGTACCCTCCAGCAAGAGATTATGTAACTCAGACATAATCATCTATGTTCCTTCATGATGGAAATTTAAAAGATATGAAAGGGAAATGTGATGAAAAAAAAAATCCAATAGGTCATCGAATGTGTCGCCACTTTGAGTGCCAAAGAAAGATGAAATCTATTGAATTTTAGTAGATTTTTGTAAACTTATTAATGAGGAAACAATTCTTGATAAACTCCTGGTACCATTCACTATTACAATCATTATTGAGTCGAGAAAGCACACGCACTTTACATCATTAAATTTGCTCAGTGGTTTTCATCTAATTATACTGTATTGACCTCTTATAAAATACATTTGAAATTTTTGAGTATGGTAAATGGTTTACCTTGTGAGCCAATTATATTCACTAAATAACGATTACAATATAAGTGATATGTTAGGAGGCATATCATTTGCTGAATGGATGATGTAATTCTTTGCTCAAACTCTTTGCCGGAACATTTTCGGAAATTTTAATTAGTTTTATGTATATAATATATATATATATATATATATATATATATATATATATATATATATATATATATATATATATATATATATATATATATATATATATATATATATATATATATATATATATATATATATATATATATATATATATATATACATAAATATATATACATATATATATATATATATATATATATATATATATATATATATATATATATACATATATATATAAATATATATATATATATATATATATATATATATATATATATATATATATATATATATATATATATATGTATATATATATATATATATATATATATATATATATATATATATATATATATATATATATATATATATATATATATATATAGATAGATAGATAGATAGATAGATATATAGATAGATAGATAGATAGATAGAAAGATAGATCGATAGATAGATAAATAGATAAATATATAGATAGATAGATAGATTTGTGTGTGCGTAATCTATACAAACTTGCATATACATATATATATATATATATATATATATATATATATATATATATATATATATATATATATATATATATATATATATATATATATATACATACATATATTTGTATATATACGTACATATATTTATATATATAGATATATATTAATATCTATATATATGTATATATATACAGTATATATATACAAATATACATATACATATATATATATATATATATATATATATATATATATATATATATATATATATATATATATATATTTATATATATATATATATATATATATATATATATATATATATATATATATATATATATATATATACATATAAATATAAATATATATTTATATATATATATATATATATATATATATATATATATATATATAAATATACAATATTTATATATATATATATATATATATATATATATATATATATATATATATATGTATATTTATGAATACATATATATATATATATATATATATATATATATATATATATATATATATATATATATATATATATATACACATGTATATATATATATATATATTTATATATACACACACATATATGCATATATATATATATATATATATATATATATATATATATATATATATATATATATATATATATATATATATATATATATATACATATATATATGTATATATATATGTATAGATATAAGTGTGAGTATATATATACATATATATATAAATATATATATATATATGTGTGTGTGTATACATATATATATATATATATATATATATATATATATATATATATATATATATATATATATATATATATATATATATATATATATATATATATGTATTCATAAATATATATATATATATATATATATATATATATATATATATATATATATATATATACATATATATATATATATATATATATATATATATATATATATATATATATATATATATATATATATACACACACACATATATGCATATATATATATATATATATATATATATATATATATATATATATATATATATATATATATATATATGTATATATATATATATATATATATATATATATATATATATATATATATATATATACATATATATATATGTATATATATATATGTATAGATATAAGTGTGTGTATATATATACACATATATATATATATATATATATATATATATATATATATATATATATATATATATATATATATATATATATATATATATATGTGTGTGTATATATATATATATATATATATATATATATATATATATATATATATATATATATATATATATATATATATATATATATATATGTATTCATAAATATATATATATATATATATATATATATATATATATATATATATATATATATATATATATATATATATATATATATATATATATATATATATATATATATATATATAGATGATCAGAGAAAAACCTTCATAATTGAATTTTCAGTGTTAAGATAGGAGTCACTGAAAATTAATGAAGAATATTGTGGTATCCAGAACATATCTCAGTCAGATGGTAGTGAAGTTTTGGAACATGCAGTTACAAGGAGAAAACCATGGATATCAAATGGTGCTTGGGATACTATAAAAAGGAGACAAGGGCGAAAATTTATAGTCTAATATTATCAAGGAAGTAATGAAAATTACAAGGTTTAGCATGCTAAGTATTCCTGTATTGATACTGATGTCGAAAGAAAAGCCAAGAATGACTGGAGAGTATATCAAGAAAGGAAAGCAGATGGGGCTTACAAAGTTATGATTTCAGGGAGTGGTTATGGTGTAGGAATTGTTCACACAATTATTAATGAAATTTCTAAAGGGGCAAAAAATAAGGAGAATAATTCCATCAAAAAGAGTAAGGGATCTGATATATAAAAAAAAAAAAAAAAAAATTCAGAGAGGCAACGTAGGATGGAACACTTTAATAAGGTCATGAATAGGATATATGAGGTGAATAATTTGATTGATATACCTGAAGCTGGGGAAGACCTTGATGTGCCCATGAATGAATTCAGTGTGTTTGATGTCGAAGCTATCATTAAAATCTCAAGAGATGGAAAGCCCGTGGATACGATGGAATAGCTACTGAGATGATATTAGCTGAAAATGAAACGACTCCTAGAGTTCTTACAAGATAATTTTGTAGAATGTGGCGTGAAGAGACAAAACATAATGAATGGGAGCTAGGAGTGTTAGTGAAAATGATTAAAAAAAAAGAGACCTGACTGATTGCAGTAATAACAGAGGCATCACACTTACGTTAGTTGTCATGAAAATATATGGTATTATAACCTCCCATGAGACATTTTACTGAGTACCACACTGGTATAAATGCACTTCACTTTCGAGCCTAATCACACAGAGCCAGTCACTAAACAAATATATTTTCACAATATAAACAGTACTTACAAATACACTTCACTTCTTTCAACTTAAACCACAAAAATCCAATGTTTGAACAAACACTATACACATTTGAAAGAAAACACTATGCATGTTTGAGAGGAAACATTATGGCTGAAGAGGTGCTGGTGAAAGGAGTGGAATGTAAGGCTGGATCTCTGTCCTGAACATTGTTAGGACCTATATATATCATCATATTTAATTCTTGGATTTTCCAGCTAATCATTCTCTGAGCGTAGAGACAGGTCCATGCTCTCGTGGTGTCTCATGACGTCAATTTGCCAACTTGGCAGTTTGAAGTAGAGTTTTATTGTCGCCTGACGAGTCAACCCTCTCAGCTAACCCTGCCCACCTCCTCTCATAACATTGAAAAAAAGAATCACATCCAAATATGATGCAATCCCTCCGTCTTCATAAATTATGTGTGTCATAGATACCTTCCAACTAGTTTACATAAGACATTGTAACAAAACTACATGAAATAGAAATTCTATTCTTCAAAATAAAGTAAATTTACATAAACGGAAATGAATGAGAATATAACTAAATGAATGACGACAGTCTTATGTAATTTACATACATTTACTTAATCCTATATGAGTGGAACTAACCTTACAAACTGACTATGCATCTCTTAATATATATATATATATATATATATATATATATATATATATATATATATATATATATATATATTTAAATTCATATATATATATATATATATATATATATATATATATATATATATATATATATATATATATATATATATATATCTCTATATATATATATATATATATATATATATATATATATATATATATATATATATATATATATATATATATATATATATATATATTTATATATATATATATATATATATATATATATATATATATATATATATATATATATATATATATATATATATATATATATATATATATATATATATATATATATATATATTTCAATTCTAGACTGAGAAAACGTTTTATTAGCTACTTTGTATATAAATAACAGTTTTAGTATCTAATTTTTTTTTTCATTTCAATATGAGTCATCATCATAACATTACGAGGCTTGAGATTTGACTAGGTGAGTGAAAGCATTTTCTCTTTTGTTGCTTGGTCGATGTTTATTTTTTTATTTTTTTTCCAACAGAATCAAATTAAGATATAACGATAGCTTATTTTGTAAATCATAAAATATCTTTTTTTTCATTTTCATCTAAATTTATGTTATATTTTAAAAACAAATATTACTGGGCAATTTAATACACAATATAGTTAGTAAATGTTATATTTGACGCTAAATATCACACAAGATAATGAGGTATGCCAGTTTTCCAAAAGCATCATGTGACATTTACAAGATAGCAAGTCTATAAAAATGATATATTGGACTCATTATAAACAGACATATAAGTGTTATGTATTTTATACTTTCTATCAAATGGCATACGCATCTACATGAACTTCACCTTCAAGTTCATAGGTAACCTCACTGTTCATACATGAAACTCCACGGCATCCACCACACATTGTAAAACAATTAAAACCACCTTTAAAGCACGTACAGTCAAATCCAAATATCCCTTCGTCTCCGGTCCATCACTGTCACCCCCAACATTTATATATTCCAGAATTCCAAGTGTAGAAGAGTTTGGTAGTAAGGAGAGAGGATCCCGGGCGGGGCCAGGGGGGGGGGGGGTTGCTGACGGGTTGTTGGAGGACGCCAAGAAGGGGCAGGACGTCGGGCTGGGGAAATTCTATTTGTTAGAGCTGTATGCTGTGTGATGGCAGAGGAAACACAAAACATTATGTATGGACGCAAGTTCAATATAATATCACGATCCGATCCCAGTTTTCTGATTATAATGATTCTAACTTATAATTGCTGTGTTATTTACTATACCCTTCTCGCGAACAACTTGTTGACACAAATTATCGATGATTAGTTTGGCAATTATTACGTCTTGACTGGAAAATCTTTTGTAAACACAAGCTAGGAGTCTCTCTCTCTCTCTCTCTCTCTCTCTCCTCTCTCTCTCTCTCTCTCTCTCTCTCTCTGTATATATGTATATATATATATATATATATATATATATATATATATATATATATATATATATATATATATATATATATATATATATATATATATATATATATATATATATATATATATATATTTATATGTGTGTGTGTGTATGTGTGTGTGTGTGTGTTTGTGTGTGTGTGTATGTATGTATCGAAAGAATGTGATTCTAATGGGGGGGAGAGGATTTTTGCTTGAAAATAATTCACTATCAATCAATCAGTATCATAATATTTTTGGCAATGATTCCAAATTATAGTAACGTTGTATAGACTCACCTCTTCTTATTCGACATAATATTCTAACAAAAAAGTTACTGCCTAAAATAATGAACTTTGGTATAGTTTGGAAACTTGGTTCAAACTGAAAAACCTTACTTATACCCGATTCCCGAGTCCAATAACAATTAATTTTTCTTAGAATATCTACAATTGATGTGCAACAATGTAGCATATATGAAGAAGTATTTCAGGAAACACTAGTTTTTGTGGGAGCAGTCAATCATCAGAGACCAACTACAAATATTTTTCATATTTCTTTATATCCTCTCCTAGCTTACATTTCGTAAGGTTCGGTAATGTATATTTATGGCTTTCCTTGGTCTCGTTAGGTGTTTTTTTTTTTTCTAAAGATACGATTTACATTGAGGTATGAAATTTTGTGCCACCACAAATGAATTCTACTGCATTTTGTAGATTCTATAAAGACAAGTAACTTGATGCTTAAAATATTTGCATGGCCTTATCTTTAAGTATTCTCTGTCATAGTTACTGACTACATGATAATAACAATGCGACCAATTGGTTGAAATCTGGGCAGATTAAGATTTGTGCATTCACTTACAGAAAATGCAATATTGTTTTAATTGCTGCTATGGTATGGAACACATGTTGATTCTATGTTCCCGCTGAATAAACTCTGGTTCCAGCTGTAATTTCCTGGTTAATAAGCAATTATATTCAGTTAGTATTAAAGATGGTTTATAAGAGCCATCATAATTTCATAGTTGTCTTTATTTAGATTATAATATGACCCGAGGAAAATAGTGTAAAAACTAGACCTTAGTGACCAAATGCAGTTGCTTAGCTTGCTGAATATGAATATTTGCTGAAAATAAAGAAAAGGTTTCATTATTTTAATTCTAATTCAAGAATCGTATACAGTATACAATGTAAACTAAACGTCCCTTAGTTTAATGTCCATCCAACATTATTATTATTATTATTATTATTATTATTATTATTATTATTATTATTATTATTATTATTATTATTATTATTATTATTATTATTAGCTAAGCTACAACCCTAGCTGGAAAAGCAAGATGCTATATGCCCAAGCACAAGATTCTTGCATATGGTAGAGTGAAGTATTAACACCCACAATTCAAACGCTCTTGTTTAGATGGCCCAGCACGTCTGTTGCTCTCCCACGTCCCAATAACGAATCATTATTGCCAATACGTTCTCTATGAGGTTGAGGGCAAACCCCTTTGGTGGCCATTTTATTTCCAAGATTCGTGGGTGATGCTCTAACAAAGATCCAACTACCGTGTTGGTATGGATGGGGCTATTATCGTGCACTAGAACAAAATGAGTGTGGATTGAGAGTTGCCATGGCTCACACTCTGGGAAGGAGGACATCCACGTAATCAATGCCCATGAACCTTCCAAATAATCATCCAACTCCCCAAATTAATACGAACTCTTCCATTCACAGCACTTTTCTGAATATTTGCCTCATCATAGCTGGTATTCCGTCACCTCCACCAATGCCTTATTCATGCTTCCACAGATGTAAAATATTTTTCATCTGTAAAGATGACATTTTCCAAAGGTGTGATCAAAGTGGAAATACTATAAAGGAAATCCAAGATGATATTCCAAGTGTTTCTATGTCAATTTTTCTTTACTGGTCAGTATGTGATTATAAATACCATCTTCGTGGAATCACTGTCTTGATGATTGCTCACACAAACACTAGCGTTTCCTGAAATATTGATATATGCTCAATTGTTGCATACTAATTATAGATATTCTATCTAATGAAAATGATTTATTATTGGACTCGGGAATTGGGTATAAGTAAGGTTTTTCAGGCTGAACAAAATTTCCAAACTATACCAAAGTTCATTATTTTAGGCGATAACTATTCTGTTAGAATGTTATATCGAATATCACAACAAATGGGTCTTTACAATGTAATTATAATTTGGATTCTTTGATGAAAATATTATGATACTGATCAGTCGATCGTGAATTACTTTAAAACAAAATGACTCCTTCCGCGTAACAGCTCTAAAAACCTACTCTGTCATTTCCCATACTTTATGCCTTTTAATCCCTCTTTTTCAATATATATATATATATATATATATATATATATATATATATATATATATATATATATATATATATATATATATATATAATATATATATATATATATATATATATATATATATATATTATATATAAAGAGAGAGAGAGAGAGAGAGAGAGAGAGAGAGAGAGAGAGAGAGAGAGAGAGAGAGAGAGAAATTGGAAGCATTTTCGTTTTTTATTTTTATTTTCCAATCATAGTCTTTTGGATCAAGATCTTTCCTTCCTTTCCATAATTGCACCCGATAATATATACGCAGAGAATGAAAAGCTGATGAATCTGAAGTTGGAGACAATCTCTGAGGGGATAGTGCTTTAGTAGTTGAGGAAATTTTATCATAGAATTTTGATACACGAAGCTTATCGAGGGTGATAATAGTAAAATAAAAAAAAATCGTAATGTATCACACCATAAAAAACCATGAACAGGTAAAATGGCTTTACAAACTTCGAGCTCCAATTCTAATTGAGTCTCCTTGATATCCTAAACCTTAGAAAAGCTTCTGGATTTAGACTTTTTTTCTGATGTTAGAAAAATCTCTTGGAATTTGTCTTCTGCATGATGAAGTAATAAGATCAATTAATCCATATCCTCTCCAATAGCTACCATTGTTTTATTTTCTGCTGATTTGAATGCTGATTGAACAATATGCTCTGCATCTCCAGATGAATGCATAGTTGCAAGATTTACCCGATTCATTTTAACGACAAGCATTTCTAAAAAGCATTGCTTGTTATTCTATTAAGATTAAGAAAATTAATTTTATTCATATTCAATTTCACATCTATCAAATGCAACTAGTTTCTTCTCTATAGTGCTTTACAACATAATTTACATAAGTATCACATATATCACTGTGAGTCTGTCCTTCGGTCCAAGGAATCTTGTAGAATAAAGAACCTCCATCAACAACATAAGCAAAATTTTCTGGAATCATTTATTTACCTGATAAAACTAATGGCCAAATGGCATTAGCAAGCCAAGGTTTGTTTGCCTCTCTTGATAATCCATTGCTTTCAATTAGACCAGGAGGATAGGTACTTAGCTCAAAGGAAAAATCAGTTTCAATATCTATATCAGATTTTATACCTCGGACAACAGTTATTAACCTTAGAAACAATCACCTCATCATCAATTTTGACTGTGGAATGAGCTTCCATGGCTCTTGCTATGATTTTTTTTCTTTTTAAAACAGATTTATCACACATTCATCTGATAATAATGTTTCCTATATTATTGGCATCATCCATATTAACAGTAGAAATTGGGATCTCTCCCATTTCTGTTCTTAAGCTCCTTTTGTTTTTCAATGAGATTTCTTATAATTGCATAAATTCACATTTTTCTTGAGTCTTGAAAATCTGTTTCCACACGAGCATTTGTAGTTTTCTTGTGTTGATCAGTAGTTTCATAATTTACATTTGTAACCTTCTGCACGCAGGTGTTGAGAGAAGCCAAACAGTTCTCTGGAGATCTGATATTCCCCTTACATGAGTAAGACCACATGTAGTTTATAAATTTCTCATTAGAACTTGCTCAATAACAAGATCAGTTGAAAGTCCAGCTCAAAATCGCTCCCTTCTCCGAACTACATGATAGCCTTACTGAAATTCTGCATACACATTAGGATGACTTTCTTCTAGTTATTACATTTTCTGTAGGTATATATGTGCACTGTTTAAAAAAAATGACCAGATGAAAAAAAAGAAAAATAGTAGCATTTCACTGACAGCAATAAGATGAAGGTTAAAGTTTCCTGTCCTTTCAGCTTTGAAAAATTTGCACAATATTTCTCCTATTTCAATACATTGGAACCGCAGTTTAGCGGCCCTTGAGTTTGACGAGTTCATCTTATATTGTTCTATGTTTTTCATCATTTCCTGGGCAGTTTAATTTCGTATCACTCCTTCAGCATTTACTTCGCCTGCAATTGTCTTGTTAAACAATTCAGAGATTTGCTGTGATTCAACTTGAACAGTTAGGTGAAAAATATCTGACTGATGGCTACTAATTTCTTCCATATCAGTAACAAGAGGACAATCATATATTTCTGACATCATAATTGCCTGAAAAGCTGCAACTACTAAAAGCAATAGCATATGTGGAACTGAGTTCTCAGTATGAATAGTTTCTAAAATTTTTTTGCAGACGAGATGATGTCATTAAGTGCCCTATGGATCCAAGGGAAGACATTTCTCTATGAAGTCCACCAAGTCTAAAAAATCTCTCTCCAAAAGACGTCCATCATTTTCATTTTGTTAAATGTCAATTCCTTTCCAAATAATGTTTTTTTATTATGATCGAAAATTTAAAATGGCCTCTGCTTTTGTGGAATACGGTGGTGGCTAGAGTACTAGACATTTAGTATGTTATTTATTACGACAAATTATTGTATAACTGAGCAATAACATTTGTGTTGCAATTATAACAAGGTCAAACCTTAGGATGACTGGCCTAGTATGTTCTTACATCATTGTGTTTGAATTTTTGTGCCGTTCTTGACTGGATGGGTTTATATATATACTCATGCTCCATCCAAATAAAGTGCTTTGCATTCATTCCGCTTTTCAGTTGATACTGTACCAACCGTGTGTCACACGATCGTACATAAATTATTTTGTATATATTATGCTAGTATCTAAGCTCTTCCCTCGCACTAAAAAGAACCTGAATAATCATGCTTCCGGTTTTCCTCTGTAACATTGTCTGTCTTGTGAACATGAAAAGGCCTGTTGCCTTGAGGTTTTGTATATAAAGGAGAGTGTTCTATAATAAAGTTACTCAGTTGATTGCTTCCTGCCTTTGAGTCGCAACCTTTCTCTCGGCCTGTCACATTGGTGACCCCGGAAGTCGACTCGCTCCCACCGCCTTCCACCCCCACCCCCTTGCCCCTCCATCATTGGTACTATGGCGGACTCTACGGCAGTTGGCACTGCGGCCGCCGTTGCCAGCCACCCGTATAGCAAAGCTTTTTCAGCTCTCGCAACAACCGCTGGGGGACCAAAGGGCTTTGCTTGCCCTCAGGGAAATGACCAGTATCCCTCGCCTTCAACCTGCCGCAGACGGCTCTCCTCGTGAGGTGAACCTACTTCGTGCCCTTCGGATACGCCGTTTAACCGGACCTATACGTGATGCCATACCGATGTCGATAGTTTACCCATAAAGGACTTGATGACCAAAGCCGACGCCCTTATGGACAGCCACTTCAAGACCTCCATCAACGCCTCCACCCCTGACGAAGAGGATGCCTATTCAACGTCATCCCAAGCTGACATGAATGCCGTAGGACATACATGCCTACCCCGTGACATGCCAAAGCTGCGACAAAGCCGCCCACCACCCACCAATCGCTCGCGCCCCAACGAACGACTTGTACAGCTACTTACTTCCTCCCATCCGCCGCAGTTTTGCTACTACCACTTCAGATTCGGGGCAACCGCGAAGAAATGTGCCAAGGATTGTCAGTGGCCAAAAAAAGTGTAAGTAGGCCATCGCTCGTGGCAGTGGCCTCCCGTATTTCTAATCTTTTCTTTTTACAGGATGCAGAAATAGGCGTGCGATTTTTGGTAGACACGGGTGCTTGTCGTTCTCTTTTGCCAAGGAAACTCTTCAAGGCACGACGTAGTCTGTCTACATCTGCCGACGTCCGCTTGGTAGCTGCCAACGGATCTGCGATACCCACCTACGGTTACGAGAACCTCACGTTATCGTTCGGAAACGGTAAATTCCATTGGAAGTTTCTCGTTGCTGACGTCACATTGCCAATCCTCGGTGCGGATTTCCTCTCTCATTTCCACCTTCTGGTCGATGTCGCCCACCAACGATTGGTCAACGCAGGCTCGTACTTGTCGACACCTCTTCAAACCGCCACCTCTAACCTCGCTCTCAACATCAGCGAACCCACGGATGCCTACGCCCACCTCCTCACGTCGTACCAGAAAGTTTTCCGTCCAGAACTTCGCCAAACGCCTACGGTTCCTGCCAAGCACGGTTTTTATCACCATATCAAGATGACGGGACCCCCAGTCTTCGCAAAATTCAGACGTCTGGCACCGGAACGATTGGCAGCCGCCAAACAGACGTTCGCCGAAATGGAGGAAATGGGCCTTTGCCAAAAGGCCCATGGTCGTCACCCTTACACATCGTTCTGAAGAAAGACGGCTCCCTCCGTCCATGCGGGGATTACAGGCGCCTAAACATGCAAATAGAACCGGATCAATACCCCCACCCAAACATTGCCGACGTGACCTCCTACCTGCACAAAGCGAAGGTTTTTTTCTACGCTCGACCTCCTGAAGGGGTATTATCAGGTGCCTATAAACCCAGAAGACATCCCCAAGACCGTCATCACCACTCCGTTTGGTACATACACCTTCAATTACTCCTGTTTTGGCCTTCGTAATGCTGGGGCCACGTTTCAACGTCTCATAGATGGCATGTTAGGGGACCTCCCTTTCTGTGTATGTTATGTTGACGACATACTTGTGTTCTCCTCCTCGAAAGAGAAACACCTCCGTCACCTGTGCATCGTGCTCGACCTCCTGCAACAAAACGGCCTTATAATCCGGTACGACAAGTGTACCTTTGGCGCCAACGAAGTGTCGTTCTTAGGGCACCACATCACTCCTGAAGGAGTCCACCCCCTCCCTGAGAAGGTAGCAGCCGTTCATAACTGCAGGAATTCTTGGGCATGATCAACTATTATCACCGTTTTCTGCCAGCCATTGCTGCCACTCTTGCTCCCCTCTACGCCTCCCTCAAGGGCAAGCCAAAGGACCTGAAGTGGGGTCCCCTTCAAGAA
>NC_090745.1:41508248-41513248 GCF_036898095.1 Palaemon carinicauda
TCCTGTCGAATTCATAAATCTGTTCATAGACTTGAAATAAACTCATCTCCACCAAGATAGCAGAATCGTGAGTTTATAACACGTGGTTATTTCAAATGAACATATATCATAAGCACACGTGATTTCAACCAATGTAAATATCACCCACGAATGGCATTTAATACCAAATTCTATTTTGGGGATATATATCAACGATGAATTCATTTTATGGTAACAGATTCTGGACGGGTGGAGATTCGAACCCCCACCTGTGGGGCTGGAAACCATACCAACAGTGACTCTACCGAGTGAGCTATCAAGAGATATAAAAGTTTATGACAAATCTCCGTACATATTCCTGTCGAATTCATAAATATGTTCATAGACTTGAAATAAACCCATATCCACCATGATCGCTTTATCGTGAGTTTGTAACACGTGGTTATTTTAAATGAACATATATCACAAGCACACGTGATTTCATTCAATGTAAATATCACCCACGAATGCCATTTAATACCTTATTCTATCGCGGGAGTATATATCTACTTGGAATTAATTTTGTGGTAACCGCTTCTGGCCGGGTGGAGATTCGAACCCCCACCAGTGCGGCTGAAAACCATGCCTACAGTGACTCTAACGAGTGAGCTATCAAGAGAGATAAAAGTTCATGATAAATCTCCGTACATATTCCCGTCGAATTCAGGAATCTGTTCATAGACTTGAAATAAACCCTTCTCCACCAAGATAGCTGAAGTATGAGTTTGTAACACGTGGTTATTTTAAATGAACACATATCACAGCAACATGTGATTTCATTCCATGTAAATATCATCCACGAATGCCATTCGTGGGTAATATTAACATTGATTGAAATTCAGCTATCATGGTGGAAATGGGTTTATTTCAAGTCTATGAACATATTCCTGAATTCGACAGGAATATCTACGGAGATTTATCATGAACTTTTATCTCTCTTGATAGCTCACTCGTTACAGTCACTATAGGCATGGTTTTCAGCCGCACTAGTGGGGGTTCGAATCTCCACCCGACCAGAGGCTGTTACCATGAAATGAATTCCAAGTGGATATATATTCCCAAGATAGAATTCGGTATTAAATGCCATTCATGTGTGATATTTACATTGATTGAAGTCGCCTGTGTCATATATATATATATATATATATATATATATATATATATATATATATATATATATATATATATATATATATATATATATATATATATATATACATAAATATATATATATATATATATATATATATATATATATATATATATATATATATATATATATATATATATATATATATATATATATATATATATATATATATATATATAGATATATATATAGATATATATATATATATATATATATATATATATATATATATATATATATATATATATATATATATATATATATATATATATATATATATATATATATGTACTTACATTTTGTTACGACCTTATTTACGGCCGTATTTTCAAGGGTTATTGTCTTTACTCAGAATTTGCGGTCAGTATAACTGTGACACAGCAACTTGAGAACAAAAGATCAAACACCTCAAAAAAGTTAAAATATCTATTTACACACACACACAAAATAAGTAATGGTTGGTAACGATAATAACCAAAATAAACGAAAATACAAATCAAGTGAAAACCAACCTTGAGATCTTTAAAAGATCACCTACAACTAAATTAAACCCTAATGTAGGAAATAGGAAAATTTTAACTGTGACATTTCAGGCAGCTACCTTTCAAATTACTGGCCAGAAAAATCTAACCTAATAAACCAAGATGGGTAGAAGTAAGAAATATAAAATAAATGGGAAACTTAATTTTATCCCTACCTAACGCAGACAAACTAACTTAAATGGTAAACTTAACCTAATAAGCAATGAATTACAAAAAAAGAAAAAATAATAATAATAATCTTACAAATTTATGCCAAGGAATAATCACAAGAATCTTAGTGGATTGTCTCATCAGGCCATACAAGGCCCATAGGACCGTACTGCAAACGGGCGTTCACAGCTACAGGTACTAGGCGATCCCCGATCGTCATAGATAGCTATAAAAATATCTCATACCTGAAGAATGCCGCCCTACATGTCTCCACGAGTTCCAAGAACTCACTGACGCTGATGAGCAGGTCAACTGGATCAAACTGCAATGCATGAAGGCAATCCAAAATACCACGGGAACACTAAGAGTGGTAGCCTCCGAGAATTAGGGATGTCAACGTATCTCGCACGCCGCAAACCGCACAGTTCTCACTAGATACGGGCCGACTCGTTCGAAACTCTTCCGACGAACGAGGGAAGGAGCATGGCCGATGAATGCAGCGGGTGACAAACACCAGCGACCACACACAAGGCAGCGAAGGACGTGATCCCAAAACTCCAAAAGTGACCAAAAATTAAGTGGCAAAGTGTCAGGCTGTGAGGAGGAACTCGAACTAACCCTCTCACTTATCACCACCATTCGATCAAGCCTTCCACTCGAGTCAACACAGCTCATAAGAGAGAAAAACAATGATCGATAATAAGGCACTTCAGTAGTTCACTAATACCGGGGGAAAAGGTGGTAAACAAAGCAAAACTGCGAAGTCATATGACTCTCTTACAGAGTTCATCAAACTAAGAAAAAGCTTGAATATACGAAAAATTACGCTAGCTTATTAATAATCTTAAAACTAAAACAAGATCAAAAGGTTGGACAAGTATTAACAATCTATTATTAAATTATAATGAATTTACTTTAATCTAATATATATATATATATATATATATATATATATATATATATATATATATATATATATATATATATATATATATATATATATATATATATATATATACATATATATTGATGAAATAAATGGCTTCCTCCCTAAAAAAAGACATACATGTAGAATAAGGTGCTCTGCTCTTGAAAGGAGGAGGTTCCAAATGGAAAAAATCGGCAGGAACGACAAACAGGTTACCATACAATGTTTCAGTTACCGGGACATCCAGGGTGCCTCTAGGGGTGATACTTAGTTCCAGGAGGACCCATTGAAGATGCATGATTTAGCTGGAGTCATTACTTCGGGCCATCAAGGCTGCTTTGAGAGTACAATGAAGACGTTCAACTCTTCAGTTGGCTGCAGGGTTGTAAACAGTTGTTGTGTCATTTAGGATGATAGTGTGGAGAATTGCTAATGATGTCCACAATCGAGAGGTGAAAGTGGTATCCCTGTCAGAAGTAGTATGCTTAGGGATACCAAATTTCACTATCCACCCTAAGAGTAAGTTGGATGTATATGAGTTGGATGTTACAATTTGCATGGGGTAGGGTTTACGCTAATGATTGAAGCGGTCATTGGCGGTAAACGGGTAGCGGTGTCCTTGTGATGAGATTAGGTGACCTACTACATCTAACTGAATGTCGACAAAACAACACTGAAATTGAGAAAAGATGCCGAATCCTGAATCCCTGTGTCGATGTACTTTTGAAGCTCGGCATTAAGTACAGTCACGGACCTATTCATTAGCATCATTATTAGTGCCATGATAAATGAATTTCATCTTCAGCAAGTGTGCAAAAGATCAGCACAAGGGAAGTGAGAGGCCATGGATGAAATCAAACACCTGTTGGCACATCGGGCCATATATCATCTGTTATGGTCTACTAGTACTGACATCATAGAGGAGATGGTGTTGGAGTTGTTGAGGCTAATACCTTCCCAACGGATGGATTTGCTGGATTCCCTGCATACTAGGTTTAAAGGTTGAAAGGATATTAATGAAAGGGAGATGCAAGGGACAGTGCCATTGCTCTAGAAAACTGGCTAATGCCCCAGAGACTGACCTTATATATATATGATCAGTGCCCAAGCACCCTCCCCACCCAAGCTAGGACCAAGGAGGGCCAGGAAATGGCTGCTGATGACTCAATAGATAAACCTATAGTTCCCCTAAAGCCCACACCCTTAGCTCAAAAGGATGGTGTGGTTGCAACGACCAAAGGAACCAACATCGTACACCACAATTCCGGATCTTTTTGTTGGGCTTCTGCTAAGGCATTTTAATCTATTCTCAAGTGAATGACAGACAATATGGTTCCTGACACAGCATCGGAAATAGAATTATTTTCCCCAGGAACGTGTTAAAGGGTACATTTGTATTGAGTTATGGCCAAAAAGTGTTCCGGCTGACGCGCAGGCTGGAAACGTGGTCCATGCGAATGATGAAGGGCGTACACACTAAGAAGTGGCAAAAGTGATGGAGAGCTAAAAGCACAGCCAGAATTTCGCCGTCGAAGGTACAGTATCCAGATTCGGCGTTAGATAGTTTTCTGCCAAAGGTTAGTTGGTGGAAGGAGCCACAGACTGCTGCTTCAATATCACACCAAAAGCGACATCACTGCTATCAGCTGAAAGAAGGTGAGGGACATGTGGCACGGGAAAGGAGAGAGCAGCAGCAGTTGATAAGGCAGTATTTTAATTGCTGAAGGATGCTACCTGCAGGGGACTCCACTTCAGGTCTTCTGGCTTAACCTTGAGGGATGCGCAAGAGTAGTGGTGATGGCTGGCAAGAATTAGTAATAATGGATTGATATTCCCAAGATTTCTTGTAGTACCTTAACGGTCGAGGGCGTGAAAAAGTTCTGAAAATCTAATGCCTTCTCAGGTAGGGGGTAGATGCCTTCAGGAAGGATTCGGCACTTTAAAAACGATTTGTTGTTGGCGCCAAAGGTACAGTTGTCATACTGAACTACACAGCAATTCTGTTGCAGGGTGTCAAGAGTGGAGGAAAAGAACACAAGTATGTCATCCACGTAGTATGCATCAAAGGGAAGGTCCTCTAAGATGCTATTAACGAGACAATGAAAAGTGGCCTAAGGATTATGAAGGTTAAACCAGTAATTGGATGTGTGAGTCCCATAGCAGGTGGTGATGGCAGTCTTGGGGATATCTTCTTGGTTCATGGATTCTGGGT
>NC_090745.1:41523248-41550748 GCF_036898095.1 Palaemon carinicauda
CGTGATCACCCACCCCAACCCCGTACCATGCAGTCTTATTGGTTTACGTTAATTACATGCCCTGAGATATTCTACGTATGGATAAAATGGGAGACATAAATATTTTTTTCTTTTCAGATTAAGCAAAACCATGACATTGCATATTCAACTAAAATTTTTAGTAGATTAATATTTCATCTTCGAAAACAAAGACTATATAGGGTAGAGGGCTAGAACATATGAGGACAAATAAAAAACTACTGTTAGGTCTGCATCTTTGACCGCTAAAATAAGTACATATTAAATTTCAATATATAGAAATTAGGTGAGATTTTCTACGGAGGAATCATAAATTTTTGGTTGTGTTAATACTGGAAGAATTTTAGTACATGATTAGTGAGTAGAGTAAAACACACCCACAATCAAAGTCAGTAAGATATAAAAGTTGGATTAAATCCCGAGATGCGATATGTCGTTTGAAATTCATGACGTCATTAGGTACGAGAATAATGTACAGGATAGGTCGTTTTGGGGTACTATATATATATATATATATATATATATATATATATATATATATATATATATATATATATATATATATATATATATATATATATATATATATATATATATATATATATATATATAAATATATATATATATATATATATATATATATATATATATATATATATATATATATATATATATATATATATATATGTGTATATATATATATATATATATATATATATATATATATATATATATATATATATATATATATATATATATATATATATATATATATATATATATATATATATATAAATATATATTATTTTTTGCGCATATACTTTATGTTGTATATCGAAGACCGTTGTTACATATATACATATTTCAGGCGGAATTATTTCTCGCAAAGTGTCAAGACCGAATAAATATTAATAATTTTTATGATGTGATATGTTGTATTTATTATCAAATTTAATGAACATCTAATGGTGAGTTTAGTTTGTGTTTGTGACTCACTTATGTGCTTCCGCTATCTTCGAGTACAAGACAAATGCAACTTTCTAAAATTAAAAAAAAGCAAAAAATGCAAACAGATTCGGATAATTGGCTAAATGCACAAATAGTTAACGATATAATTTCCTATACACGTTTTATTCACGAACCTAAGGTCACAGTAAATCGGTTGTTGTTAATGATTTAGAATGTCATTCTTACAAGTAATCATTTTCAAATATGAAAAATGATAATGAAAAATAGGTAGATCGTTAGCATTAAGGTGATGGCGATTTAATAATGGTTGAGCTCGAATTTTATAGTTGGTTATTGTGCTGAATCTTATCATTTTTTCTTGTTTTACAGTTTCTTTTCTAAGATATGTTCGTATTTCCCAGCCTCAAGGAGGGGAAGGGGGATAAATGACTAGTTTCTTATTAATTTTCTCAACCTCTGGTCTAATTTAGGACAACTAATCTGGGTTCGGTAGATTTTAAGCTCATCCGTTTTGCAGTTGATCGGCCAAGATATCTTTTGCCGAACACCCAGAATAGAAAAAAAAAATAATTTCAATTAATTCTCTAATGCAAAAGGTTTGCTCTCTCTCTCTCTCTCTCTCTCTCTCTCTCTCTCTCTCTCTCTCTCTCTCTCTCTCTCTCTCTCTCAGTGCTAAGTATCGTATGTGTTTCTAAGACTACTGCTCTAATATTTAAACTACCATTGGATTTACGATTACACATGAGATCAAATAGTTTAATTTATCGGAACTTGCATAACAACAATCCTAATGAACTCTGCCCTTTTCCGGTTCATAATTTATGGATACACTTCGTATGTAACCTCCCCCACCCCCACCCCACCCCAAAAAATAAAAAAAAATATAAATATAAAATGTACAAATATACATTTACTCTGAAATCCGAACCTAATATTATAAAGGAAAGGATTTCCACATTTAAACTATCATTACCAATATCATAACCTATTCACACGTATTTGTCAAATTTAGAATAGTATAGGTTGAATTAAATAAAACTTACTGGTTTAGATTTAATTGAACAGAAGATAATTGATATAAGAGAATAGGTATTCACTATATCGTCATCATTGTCATCTTTCTTCATAAGTAGTGTCTACTTCCCTGCTTAAATGGGTTGTTATTGATCCTATTGTTTACTTGTTTATAAGCTACATCACAGATCACCCTATGCAGACTGCAGTCAGTTTTAGAATGAAGATGGGTAGACCTTGTATTCTATAGACCTTGCCCACAATCCTATGAAATAAAAGAAAATATAAGTTATTTGAAAAATGAGTGTATTGACCGCGGTCATTTAGGAAATTCAATAAAAGAATAAATTTGTATTACGGTTTTCTTAATACCACCCTCTCTCTCTCTCGCTCTCTCTCTCTCTCTCTCTCTCTCTCTCTCTCTCTCTCTCTCTCTCTCTCTCTCTCTCTCTCTCTTTCTCTCTGTTGTAAAACTGGTTGAACAAAAATATTATTTTCTACTAATTTACTTATGGTTATTGGACGTTGAATCTGTAACCATTCTATATCCTAACCTTTTAAGCTTTATGAACTCCACATTAGTATCTTTAATAATATTATTAATATTCAATGATATTAAAGAAAATTACCATTTTTATGTTATTGAATTTTTTATATTAGTGAGGAGATTCTTGACTTCATACTTTATCAAACCTCTTAGGATATGATAGGTATATTGGGTTTCAACATTGTCGGAAATAGTACTTAGTATCCATAACACCTATCTTTAAGGGTCCTGCGTGGAGTCTTTCCAAAGTAATTGAACTCAGCCATCTGTAAGTTATTTCTAATTAGCAAAGTTTATACGTGGTTTTTGAGATTACTTTGTAATTGCTTTTTTTTATAATCTTTTTGCTTTCCTCAATAATAAGAAAATCTTTATGAAATACACAAATATGAAACAAAACAATATCGTGTCCTTTCCTAGACTTGCAGTAATTCGTACACCTTTCCAGAAAAATTACATTTCCAGTTCTTAGCATTTATTTGGAAGGTATATATTCTTCTTGTGAAATCGCAAATATATTTCATCCTCTTTATTTTCTTCCTTTTTCTCTAACACAATGTTAACATAATGCTTCCGTCCCAATTCTACCTAATGAGATATTTAATTCTCATGAGTTTTTTAAGTGAACTATCAGTAATTGGTTTAATTTTGCCTTTAACAAGATATTGAGTGACGTGATACCATTACCTTTATGTTCTTATGTGGTGTCACAAAAAGTCAACCTAATGCATACCAGAATGCCGATATAGAAAACTGTCGTCGGAATAGAACAAAGGCAACCTTTTCATCTTCATATCATATACATATACACACACACACACACACACACACATATATATATATATATATATATATATATATATATATATATATATATATATATATATATATATGTATGTATATATATATATATATATATATATATATATATATATATATATATATATATATATATATATATATATATATATACGTATATACACACACACACACACACACACATATATATATATATATATATATATATATATATATATATATATATATATATATATATAGTCTGTGTTTTTTATATATTAGTCATGATGCATTTACCACTATATATTAATCTATTAGTCTATGAATCTATCTCTGTGAAAAAATAAATTACTATCTTTCATTTGCCTTTTATTGTGTTTCCCTTACACCAAATAATGATAGCTCGAACAAAGATTCTGCAGGCCTAATCTTATCTGAAATAATGTTTCTTAGGTTCTTCATCTTGAATTTGAAAATTATATCGGTAAATATGAGGTTCTAGCTCATATAATTGTAGTTGTTTTGATTCATTCCTCATACTTTAGTCCCAAGGTGGATTTCATCTCAGGTAAAAAGGTAGGTTATTTTGAAGCGGAACTGATGTTATGTAAGTTGATCGAAGTGTTTATTTTTTCTCAAAACAGTGGAGGCTTATGGCAGTGCCAAATTTTTATATTAATTTCTGTTAACAACAAAACAACGTTTGAAACGTTCGTCCATATCCATACATCTGGATACAAAGAAGGTATAGCAAAAGAAGATATACTATACATTTATATTGTAGAGTGTAGATGCATAGAAATATAATAAAAATACGAACATATCCTTATTTTTCCTTTAATTTTACCTGTTATTTCAAAGCTGTAATTGGATATCATTTGCATAGGGATATCTATATAATCCAGTGTTTCTAAACATTTTATAATCCATAGACCCCTTATCCTGTTAAGGTTTTATGAGGATCCCATATCCATTCCAAAGAAAGAAATTAATATATTTTGACCTAACAAAAATAGTTTAGTATTGGTATGAAGATGAAAGAAATTGTATATGATTAGGTTTTATTATGAAAAAAGAATAAAGAATTACAAATAAGTATTGGAGAATCTAATTATGTAGATTATTGATGTACTAGTAAGTAATTCATATTAGATAGTTTTAGAATAGAGCTAAGTAATTACAAAAATTAAGATTTATCCAATGAAATCCCAGTGGTTGATGCTGCTTAACCATTTTTTTTTTCAATCGAAGCTAGTCGAAGATCACCATTTTTTAACAATGTGAAGTGTATTATGATTTTTTGATAATAAGTGAAAAATACGATTAAATTCAGATGAAAAAAAGGTAAGAAGATGGAAAATTTATGACATAGAGCTGTGCTTTATCCCAGAGTAGTGGGTACTTTTAGTAGCGTAATTTGTTTTCCATATATTAAGCTTCCCATCCATAAATTTTGCCTGTGATATTTCATCATTATGTAAGTCAATGAATATTTCCTATAAAGGAATATCCACATCGGTAGTCATAAAGTTCAATAGGAATTACCACTTAATTTGGTTTGTTCATTATGATTAGATAACTACCAAGTTTGTATATCTTCAGGCAAATTTTCAAAATACTCAACATAAAATGCAAGGTCATAGTCGTGGAAATCTATGTTAACTGAGGCCAAACAAGGAAACTGTTCAAATGCACAATGTTTGATATTTGTTTTGTACAGTTTCAGTTTGCTCAGAAAAGCAACAATAGCACATTTAATGAATATGGCATCAGAATGTTTTCTTTAAGTTGTTTATTATATAAATTCATTCTTTTAAATATATCAGATAAGTGGAATAAATAATGTATAGTTCCTTGAAATTATTCTCCAAGGTGGATGTTGCCATGAATAAGAAAATAGATTTCCAAGGTTCAGTAAACCGATGAGAACAATTCCCCTGTGGCTGGCTGCTAGGCGTCTAAACAGAAAGACTGGCTGCATATGACTGCTTTATTAAAGCAATATAACAACGTAATATACAAATGGTTGAGGATGACAATGGCATAAACATTTTAATATGAAACATGCAATGGAGAACTTAAACATGTTTTTCTATTATCAAAGTGGGAGTGAGTGAGAGACAAAGAGAGAAAGACTGAGAAAAAGGAATCGCACTACAGCGTATGAGCATGTATAAAACGCATGTGCATTACATGGCATCCCCCCTTAAACAGACATACATGTGAAATAGGGCACCCTGACCTAAAGAGGCGAACTGAAGGTGGGTGATCTTGCTGGATATACTCAGGTTCTAGGTAATCAATGGAGACCCGTTCTTCATTGTCAGAAATTAATAATCAAGAAAGCCTTAGGTTTGCGACAGATAACAGGGAAAAGTCCAATGTGAGAAATGTCAGTGGTAACGTGCATGTGCCGAGGAGCACTAAGACATGTGTTGTAGTGTTTAATTCTTTTGGTAAGTATTTTGGTAGGCTTGTTAGTCTGGCGGCATGGAGTAATTTTCCCCAAAAAGTGGCGTAGGCGCTGGAGATTGTCGGAGGAGGTTGCAGACAGGAAAAAAACCAGTACAGTTAGCCAATAGGTCATCATACATAATTTCACCTGCTGAGATATTCAGGGTATCTTTAGGAGTGGTTCTTAACCCAAGGAGCACTCAGGTAAGCATCAAAGCTGCTTTGAGAGTGCGATGAAAGCATTCAATCATTCCATTGGCTGCAGGGTTGTAGGCAAAAGTTTGATTTGGGGTGATGTAAAGGAGATCCTCAAATGATGTCCACATTTGAGAGGTGAAAGTGGTACCCCAGTCAGATGTAATATGCTCAGGGATAACAAATCGACGCTGTGGTTGAAAAGAAAAAGGTGCCCACTCCCGAATCTGTGTCACTGTACTTATGAAGTTTGGCATGAAGTACTGTGGCGGGCCCAATCCTTAGCATCATAGGTAATGCCGTGCCAAATGAACTTTGTGTTCTGTAGCTCTGCAGTAGATCAGTGCGAGGCATGGATAGGATCAAACTTCTGTCAATGCATGGTGGCAGGAATTCATGGGTGATGTCTACCAGTACTGATGTCACATAGGAGAGTGGCGTTTTCCAAATGGAGGGATGTGCAGGATGTCCCACAAGCTTGGTTCTTTAGATCATTTTATGCTAATGCGCTGTAATCTAATCCCAGGTGAATGGCACCCAATAAGTTTCTTCACAGTGCATCAGCAATAGGATTCATTTTATCAAGGACTTGTTGAAGGGTGCAGTTGTATTCAGCCATGGCACAGAGATATCAGCATTAAGAGGGGGATCGGGAGTTGGACTGCCATATAAGACATTCACCAGGAGCATGTGGTTCATGCAAATGATGAATGGCGTACATTCTAAGAAGTGGCAAAAGTGTCAAATGGCCAAAATGCACAACCAAAAAGTCACGATCAAAAGTAGAGTGGCCAGACTCCGCCTTGAACTGTTTTCTACTGAAGAAGGCCAATGGGTGGGGCCAGCTGTTGGCTACCTGCTCGAGTATTGCACCAATAGCGGCATCACTGGCAATGGTGAAAAGAAGGAGAGGAGCATATGGCACGGGAAAAGCGAGAGCAGCAGTAGTTGATAGGGCATTGTTTGTATTACAAAAGATCACTTCCCGAAGGGAACCTCACATCAAGTCTTTTGGCTTGCCATTGTGCAAGGCAGAGAGGAGGCAAGAGTGGCAGCAATGGCTGGCAAAAAAGGATGATAATAGTTTATCCTGCCCAAGAATTCTTGCAGTGCTTTGACCGATGAGGAACAGCAGAAGTTCTGAACAGCTGATACCTTCTGAGGGAGGTGTAGGATGACTTCAGGAGTGATGTAGTGCACTAAGAATGATACTTCATTGGTGTCAAAGGTACCCTTTATGTACTGGACTACGAGGCCATTCTGCTGTAGGCGATTGAGAACAAAGTGTATGTGATGGAGGTGTTCCTCTTTGGAGGAAGAGAAAACAAGTATGTCATCTACATAACCTACAAAAGAAGGAGTGGTCCAAAAAAGGAGTAGTTGCATGTGTATTTACTGATGGGGGTAGGGGTAATGGCAGTCTTGTGGATATCTTCTGCATTCATGGGCACCTGATAATACTAATTTACGAGGTTGAGATCAGAGAACACCTTTGCTTTATCGAAATAAGAGGTAACATCTGTTTTGTATGCATAATGAGACACCTGTAATCCCTACAAGGATGGAGGAGCCAACGTGCATCAGGACAATGTGGAGAGGTGATGACCATGAACTTCTAGCAAAGGTTCTTTTTTTTTAATTTTGGTGAACGTTTGTTTAATAGCTGCAAACAGTTCAGGGCTAAAAGCCTGAATATGGCAAACACCGGCTTCCCCTTCATCTTGATATAGTGATCAATACCATTCTTGGCGGGAACCGTGGGTCTTTGGTGAAGTTTTGGTCAGAAGGCTTCCATATACTGTACAATCTAAGAAGGTGGGCATAGGTATCCATGGGTGCACTAATGTGGAGGGCATTGTCGGAGGGTGCTGATTGAATAGGTGTTGACAAGTATGAGTCTGCGTTGACTAAACGTCAATGTGCTTCATCAGCCATGAGGTGGGAATAGGTAAAGAAATATATAACGATTATTGGAAATGTTATGTCAGTAATAAGAAACTTACAGTGGTATTTGGCATTTCAAAACAATAGTGTTGGTAGTTACCAGACAAACGTCAAGAAGCTTAGAATAACTAGGTCGTGTTCTGGAGAGTGACATTGGTAGAAGGCAACAACGAGCACCAGTGTCTAACAAAAACTGTATTTCAGTACCAGCATCATGTAAAAAAAAAAAAAGTTTAGAGACAGGAGAGGCCAATGGCAAAAGCTATGGCCTACTAACAAATCTTATGCTATTGACCGCCATATGCCCATATCTCTGCAGCAATCCAAAATCTGGAGTGGTAGCAGCATAACTGCAGCTGATGGGTGTCAGTAAGTGGTTGTAAGGTAGTTGGTTGGTGCATGAGCGATGGGCAGCATTTCTGGGTGGTGGCGGTATTATCGCTTCTCTGGAATGTCACAGGGGAGATGACTGTATCATACTGCATTCATGTCAGCTTTGTTTGGTGTTGAGTAAATGTCCTCTTCGTCAGTTGTGAAAGCATCGATGGAGGTCTGAAAGTTGGCTGATTGGTTGACCATAATATCGTCGACTTTGGCTATCAGGTTCTTCATGGTTAAGGTATCCACATCAGGGATGGGGGTACATACAGTTTCGAGTAGGCGGCGTATTCAAAGGGCTCGAAGTAGATGCTCTTTCCGAAGAAAGCCGTCTGTGACAGGTTACAGGCGAGCAATACTGGTCATTTCCCTGTGGACAAGCGAAGCCTATTAGTCTTCCAACGGTTTATGACAGAGGTGGAAAGATTGGTTTAATGGTGGCTGGCAATGTTGAATACAGCTCCAGGATGTAAGCTTTCTAGGAAAATACTCTCTTGGGGCTTCCTCTTGGTCACAAAGCCAATAGTATATTTTTGGGAAAGTGTCCTCTGGTATTGTCAAGAAGATATCGTCTCCTTTGGTGTTTGAGCGAGTCATCACATTGGTGCGAAAATAAATGTCAGTGAGCCGAAACCTGGAAAAAACTTTTCTACTGGTTTCACTGATTTAGCTTTGATAGGAGAGTCAGGGTAGTTGGGTGGCATTATCGAAGAAAAGGGTGGAGCAGTTAGTGGAAGGTAACAGGTAGCTGGTCACTTTGTGGATCATCAATATCACAGGCTGCTAAGGGTCTTAACAGGAAGAAGGGCTTGACGTGACTGCTTTATTCAAGAAACATGATAAGCACATATACAAACAGATGAGAAAAACAATGCAATAAGAGCTTTAAGACCTGAAAACCAATTATTTTTCCAAAAATCGAATTTGAGATTTTCTTGGATATATATTCTCCAACTATTCAAGCATATAGCGTAAGGCTTATCTGAACATTCCAGGGCCACTTTAGTTGGTCAATTGGCTTTAAAGGGATATGGGTGTAACCAGTACGTAACCTATTTAAAGGGACAAGCATCAAAATAAGCCTAATTTGGATCTAAAATACTGTTTTTTTTTTTGTGTGTGTGTGTGTGTTTTTATTTTATGCATGGAAATCTAGTAATATCTGGTATCTATACACTCATTTGCTCACTGTAGGCTGTGCGATCCACTACCAAGGAATAATTTAGTAACGTTCAAAACTTGAGAAAGGATACACATGCACTTCCATTACCCAACTTTTTCCTCGTGTTTTGTTTTCTAACACTAATATTTGTACAATTTTCCTTGCGATTTTTTTTACTGCTGTAGGAATAAAGTTAACAAAGAAACAGAAGTTGAAAAAAAAATGTGGGAAACGAGAAAAAGATTCTTGTACAAAGTAATGGAACAAAAAAAAAAAAAAAATAGATTCAGTTGGCAGCAGTTCTGACTTTTGGTCTTCTCCCTCGTGTTCCACCACCAATCCACAACCAGCCAACCCCAACTCAACCTAACCCACATCTACACAGTTAAAGCGTAAGCTTGGTAGTGGTAAGGAAATTCATGTGAAAATGATACTGAATATTTCTAGGCAATATATTTGATTTTTGATAAAACTAACTCGATGAAATGGGTTTATGATATTGCACGCTGTGGATGTGGAAATAAAAGGACAGTTAAAGAAGAAATATCTGTTGACATGACAGACTTACGTTGCAAAGTGTGGTAAAATCAATTTAAGTAAACAGGTGTGCCCTTGGAATTAAGGAGTGAGAAATGCCCATGAGACCAACTGAATAAAAACCTGCCATTATGGCGTGCATAATGGATATGTAAAAGCTTCCTTACAGGCAAGTAATGTATGTGGTGTGATACGGGAATTTGGAGTTACATTAAACATGAACTGACTATCTACCAAGAGTTACTATATAATTGCAAAGGAGATTCAAGAGACTGAAATAAAAAAAAAAATAAAGAACTTGAAAAGACAATGAAAAACACGTGAGATAATTTACATGAAACTTTACGGAAGACATGAAACACAAATTAAGTAAAAGATATGCTTATGAGTTGTAATGGCCGGCGGTCTAAGAGGGGCTTTACATCTTTACAAGGATTTATTTCAGTGATAGAAATTGAATTGACTTTTCAATTTTTTGCAAATGGTGTTAGATTTATGAACAATTCAGCTAAGGAGAAAACGTTCCTGGAAATGAGTGTACTAAAAAATAAAATGGGAGTTTCCTTGTCATAGAGAGAGAGGGTTGAACGATTTTACTCGCACGATCAATTAAGAAATGCAAACTGAGATATACTAAAGTACTATCGAATCGAAACTTAACAGGAATAACAGCTGCGCAGAATATTGTTTCATATCCAGTAACAAAATATATATACGTGAATCATATAAGTTAGCGGTTATATAACCTGCTCATGAACTTAGCAGAAAAAGAAAAGCTTGGTGGCAAGAAATTTGGTGCACTTACACAAGCAAAAAGTTTAAAGCTCTCTTATTACCTAGAAATGTCTATTAGGAACTGTAGCTCAGTTGCTGATATGAAACAATCAGTTTTTGAAACACTTGCACATTGTACAAGCACAAACGAAAAGCCCCAGCATAGCACTTGCCCAGATGGCGAAAATTCGTGGTGTTTATACTAAAGAGCTTTAGCCACGAATCATCCAATTCCATCCTATACTAAGAAAATGTCTACCTATATCAGTGAGAAAGTTTTGTGTAAGGTAATGCCCGTTTACTTGAAATTGCCTAACTTTAGCAAGATATCAAGGGGGAGACCCAAAATGCCAATCATTGTCTACACAGCATAATTTGGAATGAACTACCAAAGACAATTTTTTTTCTGCTATCAAGGATGACGTATAGTATTCATAGAGCAGTGGTCAAGTTCAATTACGGCAAACCGCATTAGGAAAATTATTAGGTGAGGACGGGGACAAAATCATGAAGATGGGAAGGAGAAGCGATAGAAAGAGATAAAATTCATTAATGAGAGATTTGGTAAAGAAATTATAAGATGAATTTAGGAAGATAAGGAAAGAGCAAGAGGAAGAGGCCAAAATAGTAGAAGAAGGCGCTACTTACAGTCCTGGCATCATGGTACCCCTAATCTAGTTGCACTTCCTTGGTGAGCAATGACAAGGAGAGAAAGGAAGGTGACCATTGCTGGTAAATCAAAACCATTTTTCAATAATTTGCCATAGCGATAATACCCCAGCAGTGAGGCTATAAAGCTGATAAAGGCGAGAGAGAGAGAGAGAGAGAGAGAGAGAGAGAGAGAGAGAGAGAGAGAGAGAGAGAGAGAGAGAGAGAGAGAGATGCTGACGATATCAACACTCAACATGATATCAATGCAAGTAGTAATAATTTTTACTGATTTCAATAAAAAAGGACACATTGAATGTAATATCAATATATAACTGTTTAGGATGTCGTATGCAAAAATTTTTAAAATGTTCACGCATGTTATTGAAAACTTTAAAGCGTAATTGATAAAAACTAACTTTTTTTTCCGCTTCAAATATTTGCTAAAATTCGAAGAATAATTTAATCATTTTGAAACTGCACATGTTAACGTATATAGTTTTTGCCTTTATTGTATAATTAAGCTTTTTTTATATAAAATGATAGATAATATTGCTAGAAAGAATTTAGTTAAAAGAAACACGAAAGACAGCGTGATGTCAAGGATATTCATCTATTTATATATTTATATCCTGATCTTTTCGAGTTTTTAGGAAAACTAAACTACATGTTATTTATATGATATTTGAGTATTCACATGTAAAAAAAGGAAGTCTGAAATAAAAAAAAATAGGACCGCAATTCGCATGTCATGATGGACATATATACGGAGTAACGGACGGACAAAGACCATACATATTGAGTTCTTATGTTCATGTAAATTTAGTGTTGGCAATGGTAATATAATTGTACCCTGAAAATATCTGGTTACTAGTAAAGTACTTTATCTTTATTAATATTTTCATGTTTTGAGGTGGCTCGGGCCTTAACAATATGAATCATGCAATTACAATTTTAAACATGTTTTTCTCTTATCAAAGTGGAATCAAGCGGGAGGTGAATAAAGAGAGAGAGAGAGAGAGAGAGAGAGAGAGAGAGAGAGAGAGAGAGAGAGAGAGAGAGAGAGAGAGAGAGAGAGAGAGAGAGAGCTATTTTGTAACGATGCATCAGCATGTTTGAATTACACGTCCATTACATGGCTCCCCCTTGAAAAGACATATTTGTGAAATAGGGCACCCTGATCTAGAGAGGCAAGCTGTTGGCAGGTCATCTTGCAGGAAATATGCGGATTTTAGGCAATAACTGGAGACTAAATCTTCTTTGCCATAAACTATTGATTATGAAAGCCTTCAGTTTGCGACAAATAACAAAGAAAGGTTCTGTATAAGGGTGTGTCAGCTGTGGCCTGCACATGTGGTTTGCACGAAGACATGTGTTGTAGCATTTAAATTTTTCTATGTGTGTTGCTTCACTGGGGGCTTGTAAGTCTGGTGACATAGAGTAATTTTCTCCACAACAGGATGTAGGCCCTAGAGATTGTCTGAGGAGGTTGAAGATGGAAAAAAATCAGGCAGGGACAATGAACGGGTCACCACACAACATATCAGCTGCTAAGACATTCAGGGCATCCATAGGAGGTAATGTTTAATTCTAGGAGGACCCAAGGAAATTGAGTAATCCAGTTGGAGTCATTGCAGCGGGACATCAAAGCTATTTCGAAGGTGTAATGAAGGCATTCATTCATTCCATTGGCTGCAGAATTGTAGTTGTTTGTATGATTTGGAGTGATGCACTAGAGGTCCACTAATGATGTCTTTAATTGAGAACTGAAAGTGGTACCCCTGTCAGAAGTAATATTCTTAGGGCAGGTATTCACGGCATGGTCTACCATTACTGATGTCTCAGAAGAGGGTAGCGTTAGAGTCATTTAAGGTGACATCTTCCTAATGGAGATATGTGCAAGATGTCCTGCAGCCTTGGTGCTCTGGACCTTTTCGTGGGCTTCTGCAAATTAGTTGTAATCTAATCCCAGGTGAATGGTAGCCAATTTGTTTCTTGACAGGATATCGGTAATGGGACTCATTTTACTAAGGATATGTTGAAGGGTGCAGTTGTATTCAACTACAATAGAGAGATGCTAGCATTGATGGGTGGACCTAGCATTGGACTATTGACTGTCGGCATACACCAAAAGCATGTGGTTCGCACATTGTATAGTTTTCTACTGAAGAAGGTCAATGGGCAGGGCAGGCTGTTGACCATCTGCTCAAGTACTACACCAATAGCGACCTCACTGGTAATGGTGGAAAGGAGAGGGGCATGTGGCACAGGAAAAATGAGAGCAGAACCACTTGATAGACCAATATTTGCATTGTAGAACGCCTCTTCCTGGAGGGAACCCTACTTCAGGTCTTTTGGCATGCCATTAAGGTAGGCATAGAGGGGGCAAGAGTGATGGTGATGGCTGGCAAGTACCAATGATAATAGTATACTAAGCCCAAGAATTCTTGCTATGCTTTTGCAGTTGAGGACATGGGGAAGTTCAGAACAGCTGATACCTTATAAGGGATATGGTGAATGACCTCAGGAGTGATGTGGTGCCTTAAAAACAATACTTCATTGGTGTCAAAGCTACACTTGTCATACCGGACTGCAAGGCTGTTCTATTGTAGGTAGTTAAGAACTATGTGTAGGTGATGAAGGCATCGACAATGGGATTCATTTTACTAAGGATAAGTTAAAGGGTGCAGTTGTTTTCAACCTCGGTAGAGAGATGCTAGCAATTTTTCCACATTTTTCCTCTGTGGAGGAAGAGAAAACAAATATGTTTTCAAATTAACAGATCCCTAAAATGCCATCCATGAGGCACAGAAAAGTGGCCCCAGCATTATGAAGGCCTAAACAGGAGTAACTGAATGTGCATGTGCCGAAGGTGGTGGTGATGGCGGTCCTGTGGATGTCTTCTGCATTTATGGGAGCTGCGGAGGCTGTCTTGGGCGTCAAAAAAAGGAGAGGCTCAGTCTGTAATAACAGGCATCCATCGTTGGCCGTGTTGTGAGGCTGAAAATTTATTTGTTGAACTTGATAATACAAATTCAGGATTACGAGACTGGAGATCACCTTCGCTTTGTGCAAATAGGCGTAAGGTCAGTTTTGTCTGCATGTTCAAGCGTGTGTAATTCCCACAAGGGCGTAGGGAGCCATCCTCCTTCAGGACAATGTGTAGGGGTGAGGACCATGGGATTCAGGGATTTTGGCAAAGGTGCATTTCTTCTACATTTGTTATGCAGCTAACAAACGATCAGGGGCTAGAAGCCTAAATCTGGCTAACAAGGTGAGCCCTGGCATCTTGATATGGTTATAAATACCATGCTTTGCATGAACCATGGGTGTTTGGTAAAGTACTAGTTGGTATACTTCCGGGTATGACATTAGGTGATTAGAACCGGCATCCATATGTGTGCTGATATGGAGTGCAAGGTCGAAGGGGACTGGTTGAAGACGTGTCGGCGAGTATGAGTCTGCATTGACCAAACGTCAATGAGCCACATCAACCAGGAAATGGAAATAGACGAGTAAATTTGCACTGATTATTGGCGATGTTACGTTGACAATGAGAAACATACAATATTATATGGGATTCCCAAATGATAGTGAGAGTGTCTCGTATCCATGGATAGGGATACAGATCTGTTGGCAGCTACTAGGGGGATGTCAGTAGACTTAGAATGACTATGTCGTGCCATAGAAAGGGACATGGTAGAAAGGAATGGCAAGCACCGGTATCTATAAAAAATCATATATCTGTACTAGCATCATGTAGAAAAATTATTAGTGACAGCGAAGGCTACTGTCATAAGCTATGGCCTACTTACAAGTTTTTATCCACTGATAGCCGTCTGAACATTTCTTTCACAGAAGACCCGAATCTGCAGTGGTAGTAGCATAACTGTGGCTGATGGGAGTCAGTAAGTGACTGTAGAGGATGTTGGTTGGGGCATGACCAATGGGCAGGATTTGTGGGTGGTGGGCAGCATTGTCGCTACTCCGGCATATCACAAGGTAGGCGTCTGGGGTCTACTGCATTCACATGACCTCTGATCAGTGTTGAATAGTTACCCTCTTTGTCAGAAATTGAATCTTTGATGGAGGTCTTGAAGTTGGTGAAGTAACCATATTGGCATCGACTTTGGCTATCATGTCCATAATAGGCAAGGTATTGTCATCGGAGATGGCCATGAATATATGTTTAGGTAAGCGTCGCACACAAAGTGCTCTCAGAGAGAGAGAGAGAGAGAGAGAGAGAGAGAGAGAGAGAGAGAGAGAGAGAGAGAGAGAGAGAGAGAGAGAGAGAGAGAGAGAAAGTAATTGTATTACAGTGTATGAGTATGTATGAAATACACGAGTATTGCATTCCTTTGATCACCACTTCACCTCATACTGCATTGCAAGGCATTCAATTTATTTTTCTGCATATTTCACAAAAGAGTTGATCTCGAAGAGATTTTGATTTAATATGATTAACCACTTTTATTACAACACTAAAGGCTTTGTACAGACATCCACCCAAATGCTGTGCAAATAAGTTTTTATGGTATTATTGTAGGTAGTAGGTTGGGCAGTGCACCACCCACCCATGGAGATACTACAGCTAAAGAGTTATGGGGCCCTTTAACTGGCCAGGCAGTACTACATTGGATCATTCTCTCTGGTTTCGGATTCTTTTCCCTTTGGCCCCCACACCCCACACACAAACACCGAATAGTCTGGCCTATTCTTTACATTTTCTCTTCTGTCCTTGTACACCTGACGACACTGAGATAACTAAACAATTCTTCTTCACCCAAGAGGTTAACTACTGCACTATATTATTGTTCAGCGGCCACTTTCCTCTTCGTAAGGGTAGGAGCTCTTTAGCTATGGCAAGCAACTCTTCTAGGAGAAGGACACTCAAAAATCAAACCATTGTTCTCTAGTCTTGGGTAGTACCATAGGCTCTGTACCATGGTCTTCCACTGTCTTGGATTAGAGTTCTCTTGCTTGAGGGTACACTTGGGCACACTATTCTATCTTATTTCTCTTCCTCTTGTTTTGTTGAAGTTTTTATAGTTTATATAGGAGATATTTATATCAAGGTTACTGTTCTTAAAATATTTTATTTTTCCTTGTTTCCATTCTTCACTGGGCTATTCTCCTGTTGGAGCCCCTGGGCTTATTGTATTCTGCTTTTCCAACTCGGGTTGTAGCTTAGCAATTAATAATAATAATAATAATAATGCTTGAAGCATCTTTTCTATAATTGGGATCTGGATCCCATAAAATCCCAATAATCCCCATAATGTTGTCCTCTTTTTATAATGCTACTTAATTGCTAGTGTACCACCTGCACTACTAGTCATATGATATGTATATAAATGGCGAAGATGTTTTAATTTTCTTTTATTTGGTTAAGAAGAATGGAGCACAATTCTACGGGTAGCTTACTGCTGTGAGAGCCTTAGAGAGACCGAAAAAAAATATTAACTTATATTTGCTAAATCACTAGTTCATTACGATTTTCATATGAAATGGGGAACACATGACGTGTGAATTCTGAAAAGGGGGACATTAATGCGATCTCCCATCCCAAGGTCATGATTTTTGGTGGGACATTAGCAAGTCCCTCCCAAGGTAGTGATATTTTGTGGACAGAGAGTCGAAATGGGGGACTATCCCTTAAATAGCAAGATAATTCTGGTAGCAGCATTCTCTAAAATTCAGTCAAGGAGTCCATGCTTTCTTTGTGAATATATATATATATATATATATATATATATATATATATATATATATATATATATATATATATATATATATATATATATATATATATATATATATATATATATATATATATATATATATATATATATATTGTTAGTAATGGCGGTCATTACGCCACTTTTTTCAAATAACAAAAGCCCCCGCCAGCAAGCATGAGTCGAAATGCCACGAGTTTTGGAGTTTTGGGACCCTACCCAGAGTCTCACCCCCCCCCCCCCCCTCCAACCATCCTATACCAGTCTACTCCCCCGAGCTGTGAAGGATATAGGAGCACGTGACCGAGCCTGACCAATAGGACAGCGGTCAGGCCAATTCCCCCCTACCACCCCCAATTGGGGGCCAAGTGGGGTTGATCTACCCAGGGAAAACTGGGGATGCTTCTTTGTGACTCAGCCTCCTTGAGGGAACCACCAGCGCTCTTCACCCTCAAGACATCAGGGAGGCAGGACCTCTGTTTACATATCTTTCCAT
This sequence comes from Palaemon carinicauda, assembly GCF_036898095.1. Classification (NCBI taxonomy): domain Eukaryota; kingdom Metazoa; phylum Arthropoda; class Malacostraca; order Decapoda; family Palaemonidae; genus Palaemon; species Palaemon carinicauda. Next base: position 41,540,921 of record NC_090745.1, read on the forward strand.
AAGGGAAGGAACCAGAGTCCTTTTACTAAGGTAAGGTATCTGATTTTGAGATTCTCAATATCCTTACCCAACCTCCCGTCCCTTCCTTATCACATCCCATTTTTCCTTATACTCTAAAGAAATCTTACCCACTGAACCTTGTATCCTATCCCCTATACCCAGACCATGTGTGCTGTTTAGTCCTAGTTTTAACTAATTCACCCTGGGACATTGTTGATTCTCATGTGTAACGTTCAAATCCCTAAGTTTTTCACTTTCATTTAATTTGCTTAAAGTTTTTAACCACACGACTTCATCGTGTTCCCAGCTGGTAGAAGTAAGTGTGCTGTTAATAATTCAATTTATTTCCCCTTCCAGGGAAAGTTGATTGCTGTGCTGGGGTTTCATCCACGGCCCACCAAACTCCATCCGAAGCTCCTCGTGGCATAAATCAAAATTACAAGTAGCTGTTGTGCTCCCCTTTCTTTTATTAATTTTTATTTAAATGTTATTGTAAATACATAATTTTTTTCAGTATTCCTTGTATTATTGCTGACTGGCGACCTTTACCATTGTTATTTGTTTTGTTATGGCCCTTGAGTCCCTTAATCAAGGCTGGACTCGAACTAGTGGCTCGTAACATATTGGCGACCAAATGCCAGGATTCGCTAAGACAGTAATTTTAAATTAATTTCATCAAAGTCAAATTCCCCCCTTTTTCTGTCTTTAGCGACTTGACGAACCTCAATTTCATTTCAAGTAAATTATATAATCACTGGAGTTGGAACCGTGGAAGAAAACAGCAAAAGCATTCTATTCTCATTGTTAAAGTTTTGTGTTTATTAGTTAGTGTGTTCGCACCGCGAACCCTTTTGTTTTGAAAACCACGTGGTAGATTTTAGTCCTATTGTTTAGCGGGATAGCCAACCGCGTGAGATGAATTTGTGTTCTGTTTTTTTTTTCTGAGTGTTTATTATCAGTGGTTAAAATTTCCCAATTATTAAATATATTGTGTTTTACGTGAATGTGTTATCTTGCGTTTAAAAAAGAAATAAGTGACGTGAGACTTACGATAGTTTAGGAAAAAAAAAAAAAAAAAAAACGTTGCAGGCTGAGCACGTGTCCATTTCAAACCGTGGCCAACCTGATATAACTCAGCCCACTGCCGTGTTTCCGAAAGAAGCAAAGGTTTATTTATTATTGTCTGTTATTATTATGTTTGTTATTTGTTTACGAAATTCTACTTAACAACAGCGCAGACCCGAGATTTCAGCCAAATTATTGTACATTGGTAAGTGACTCACGCACATAACAGTCATTTTTTGTTGGTGAAATATTTTATCATTTATCTTTAGTGCTAGGATACAGGCTAGTCTCATACCGAAACTTTTGGCTTACAATTCACGTAAAGGTTTTAGTAACGGTAAGAACACGAGTTCCTTGTTTCGATTTTTCTATTGGCAGTAAGGGTATTTAATTAAATTTTATTACTTTTCGTGGGATATCATTTTATGTACATTTTTTAAAGGGATAAATTTTTCCATTTATATATATTGTGCAGTGAGTGAATGGTTAATTTTGTGATAAAACTAAGTGAAATTTACGAAATTTTAAGAAAAACCGTGGTACACTAAAACACGTGTTAATTTCCGGTGAGGCATAATTCTGTTGAGTAACGGTAAGAACACGTGGCATTCATTATTTCAATTTTTCCTTTTGACAGTAAGGGTATGTAATTTCATTTTATTACTTCCTCGTGGGATATTTTTTTTATGTACATTTTTGAAAGGGATAATTTTCGTAAGATTGTGTAATATTTTCAACCTAAAGATAAAGGATTTATGATATCACATTCAATGTAATTTTTTTCAGTCAGGGTATAGGATCATTTAGATAAAATATTTGGGAGTGAAATTTCTTAAATTCATTTATTTTACTAAAGGGAAAGTATGTAAAGGGGTTGATGTTCTTAACGGAGCATTAAGCAATCTCCGTGACATTGTTTGTTTTATTTAATTTGTTATACTTTAAATATAAATACAATCTTTGCTTTAAGGTCACAGAGTTGCAAGTGGTGGTGTTGCAAGAACGCACCCACACATTTTTACAAATCCAATTTTTCCTTATGACTAGCATAGAGTCACATATCGTGGAGATTCCATTTTTTTCCTTATGACTGGCATAGGAGGGTTAGCATAGAGTCACATATCGTGGAGATTCCATTTTTTTCCTTAAGACTAGCATAGGAGGGTCACACATCGTGGAGATTCCATTTTTTTCCTTATGACTGGATTAGGAGGGTCACACATCGTGGAGATTACATTTTTTTCCTTAAGACTAGCATAGGAGGGTCACACATCATGGAGATTCCATTTTTTTTCCTTAAGACTAGCATAGGAGGGTCACACATCGTGGAGATTCCATTTTTTTCCTTAAGACTAGCATAGGAGGGTCACACATCGTGGAGATTCCATTTTTTTTTCTTATGACTGGCATACGAGGGTCACACATCGTGGAGATTCCATTTTTTTCCTTAAGACTAGCATAGGAGGGTCCCACATCGTGGAGATTCCATTTTTTTCCTTAAGACTAGCATAGGAGCACATAGTGGAGATTCCATTTTTTTCCTTATGACTGGCATAGGAGGGTCACACATCGTGGAGATTCCATTTTTTTCCCTTATGACTAGCATAAAGGGTTTTTCATTGTTGTGATTCCTTTCATTTACGACTAGCATAGAGGGTCATTCATTGTTGTGATTCCATTTATTTATGACTAGCATAGAGGGTCATTCATTGTCGTGATTCCATTTTTATATGACTAGCATAAAGAGTCATTCATTGTTGTGATTCCATTTTTATATGACTAGCATAGAGGATCATCTATTGTTGTGATTCCATTTATTCATGACTAGCATAGAGGGTCATTCATTGTTATGATTCCATTCATTTACGACTAGCATAGAGGGTCATCCATTGTTGTGATTCCATTCATTTATGACTAGCATAGAGGGTCATTCATTGTTGTGATTCCATATATTTATGACTAGCATAGAGTTTCATTCATTGTTGTGATTCGATTTTTATATGACTAGCACAGAGATTCACCCATTGTTGTGATTCCAATTTTTAAGACTAGAATAGAGATTCACCCATTATTGTGATTCCCTTTTTTTTAGGACTAGCATAGAGATTCACCCATTGTTGTGATTCCCTTTCTCTTTACGACTAGTATAAAGGTTCACCCATAGTTGTGATTCCATTTCATTTCGTCCAGCATGGTGTCACCCATAGTTGCGATCTCATTATTCCCTGACTAGCTCAGAGGGTCACCTACTGTATAGTGGTGATTCCATTTTTTATTGTGTAGTACAGTTGTCATATATATTATTACTTGTTCGGACACATTACAACCGGACAGCCTAGGCTCACCCATTGTCGTGGCGCTGGTTTTCAAGTTAGGCTCTTGTTAAATTACTTGCAAGGCTTGCTATTTGGTGATAATTCTTTCTCGAAGGGCATTTGTCACAGCCTTTGTGCATTATCCCCACCTCCATCTTCATCCTTTCTTCCACAAGACTCTTGCGTAAGGCTAGAGCGTCTTTCCCCTCCATGTATTTTCTTGCACGGTCAACATGGTACCTTGTGCTGTTGAGTTTGTTCTTGTTGCTGTCTCTACAAGAAACTAGCAAAATGACTGCTGCTGAGATCAGTGCATTTGTGGATTTGGCATAACGACAAGGCTATGAGGGAGAGCCATTGCGAAGGTATGTGCGGGAACTCACGGATGAAGCCAATGCTCGGAGAAGAATGGAGCAAGAAAGGATGCAGTATGCGAGAAAAAGAGCGAGAGCGTATGAATTAAAGAAGCGGGAAATAGACGCTCGATTAGCCCAGCCTAATGGTGCCAACGACCAGCAGGACAACTGCAGAGAGAACCAGTGCCTTGAAGGAGTCACCAACAAACCCCCTACAGTGGAGTTCCAGATAACTACGCCCCAGCTCCATAGAAAGTGCGGACTAGGGGCAGTAAGTGACCTCAGACATGAGGGCTACAACTTGCGTTTGGGTCAAGAGCCCATGAAGGTGGTACAGCAAGTGCCCCTTAGGTGCAAGAAGCCGGAGCCTAAAACTGTGAGGACGCGACCTGCAGGGGAAGATGACTGGCTAGGTACCATTGACCTGGGTGTGGTACCTTGGCTAAGTGAGGAGGCCCAAGAGTTTTCCTCCTCCAGCAGTGAGTCTGAGCCTCACACGCCAGAAGTTAATTCTGGTGAAGGTGTGCTGCATCCTACCACAGGGGATAGAGCAATTTCCAGCACCATGCCAGAGGTCTCAGAGGAGGGCCAGGAGTCTCCCCTTCCAGAAATGAGGAAGCCTCATACCTGAGAGAGCTCCCCAGCTAAAGCAATGATGCTTCCCACCAGGCCAGAGGTCTCAGAGGAGGACCAAGGGGAAACAGACATCATTCCAGAGACCCCAAGGAGCCAAACAGAGCTCATCAGATTTCAGCTGTCGGACGAGATGCTGGAAGACTACGGGGAAGCTGCCAATTCAGACGAAGCAGAAATGATTACTTATCAAAGGAGAACTTCCCGCAGAAGGATAGGGTGCTCCTCAGAATCACCCAAGGCCCTCATGATCCTGCTGAGGCCCTGCGCCCGCATGTAGTTGTCCCCCGTAATTCCCGCTTGTCGGTGCTACAAATGGGCCATGAGGGACTGGGAGTGAAGTGCACAACCCACTGCTGCAGCCTCATTTCTTCTGGCCGGGCTTGCAGAAGGGTGTTGAGGCTCCCCTAACCTCTTGCCATCCGTGCCAAGTCATCGGTAATTTAAAGCAAGTAGTGCCGAGGGCATCACCCCAACTTAACCCATTGACAGTCCTAAGGGACCAAAACTCAGCAGCTTACTTGACTAGGCTATATAGGAAAAATAAAGGGCTCATAAGGTGGGGCATAGACCTCCAGAACTATAACTGGAAGGTCAAGCGCCTAAAGAGCTTAGTGAGAGAGATATGCTCTACCGGCATTAGTGCTCAGCGCACAGTGCCATGTCCCTAGCCTGTAGTCATACTCAGTAAGTTAATTTAGTTTGTATGAAAAATTTTAATTGGCCTTGGTGTCTCCCCAGGTAGATAAACTTGAGGGGCCACCTTGGCATCATTAATTTCATTTAATGAATTTTTTTGTATTTATTTTATCTCTTCCATATGTGTCAATTTGTTTTATTTTTCATGTGTCCCACTGCACTAGGTCACTTAACTTTAACCAATTTTGCATTTTAATTTTCAAATCTGCAGTTTTAAATTTTTTGGTTGTTGTCTCACAGTCAGCATGCTTATTTCTACGAGGCACTTAAAGTTAATTTACTGTCAAAATAACGTAAAATGATGACCCCTAGTTGCAGCTTAGATATTTATCCATTATTGTGGTGAGACTCACTGAAGGAGGAATCATTAAGGCTAGTGGCTTCGGACCTTGCTTGCAGAGTTCTTGTCCTGTTTTAGGACAAAATCTCTGCTAAAATGGGGGGCTGTTAGTAATGGCGGTCATTACGCCACCTTTTTCAAATAACAAAAGACCCCGCCAGCAAGCATGAGTCGAAATGCCACGAGTTTTGGGACCCTACCCAGAGTCTCACCCCCCTCCAACCATCCTATACCAGTCTACTCCCCCTGAGATCTCATTTTCAGCTACCTTTTATGAGTCACGAGGCAACATCGAGGTCCCAGGGAAGGAGGGAGGCGACCTGTGAAGGATGTAGGAGCACGTGACCTAGCCTGACCAATAGGACAGCGGTCAGGCCAATTCCCCCCTACCACCCCCAATTGGGGGCCAAGTGGGGTTGATCTACCCAGGGAAAACTGGGGATACTTCTTTGTGACTCAGCCTCCTTGAGGGAACCACCAGCGCTCTTCACCCTCAAGACATCAGGGAGGCAGGACCTCTGTTTACATATCTTTCCATAAGGGAAGGAACCAGAGTCCTTTTACCAAGGTAAGGTGTCTGATTTTGAGATTCTCAATATCCTTACCCAACGTCCCGTCCCTTCCTTATCACATCCCATTTTTCCTTATCCTCTAAAGAAATCCTACCCACTGAACCTTGTATCCTATCCCCTATACCCAGACCACATGTGCTGTTTAGTCCTAGTTTTAATCAATTCAACCTGTGACAGTGTTGATTCCCATGTGTAACGTTTAATTCCCTAAGCTTTGCACTTTTCATTTAATTTGCTTAAAGGTTTTAACCACACGACTTCATCGTGTTCCCAGTCGGTAGGAGTGAGTGTGCTGTTAATAATTCAATTTATTTCCCCTTCCAGGGAACGTTGATTGCTGTGCTGGGGTTTCATCCACGGCCCACCAAACTCCATCCGAAGCTCCTCATGGCATAAATTAAAACTACAAGTAGCTGTTGCATATATATATATATATATATATATATATATATATATATATATATATATATATATATATATATATATATGTATATGTATACATATATATATATATACTTATATATATATATATATATATATATATATATATATATATATATATATATATATATATATATACATATATATATATGTATATATAAATGTATATATATATATATATATATATATATATATATATATATATATATATATATATATATATATATGTATATATATATATATATATATACATATATATATATATTTATATATATATATATATATATATATATATATATATATATATATATATATATATATATATATATATATATATATATATATATATATATATATATATAATATTACTATTATTATTATCATTATTGTTATTTCAATGCATGGCACCCAGGTCTGAGCATCCAAAATATATTATACGATTATGACTCCCGAAGTCTGGGTATTATCAAAATATACGATACTATGGGTCGTGACTGGAAACCAAACATATAATATGATATATACTACGACTGGTAAGTTAATTAACCTCTCAAATTCCAAATGACCTTGTTTGCTTCTACATTAAAACTGATACACTTTATAACATTAATACACGAAATCTGAGAACGTTAATTACCTCCCAGACAGCAATATATAAAACACTGAATATCCAAAGGCCTTTGAAGCACACTCAAAATTATACTGGGTAATTATGTTTAAGTATTAATAACACTTATTTAACTCTCACTCGGGTTCTTAACAGGAATCAAGCGGAAATCTAGTTTTTAATAGTGATGATTGGAATAATACACTCGTAACAAAAATAGATATATTCTATATAAATTAAAAAAATTTGAAAGATTTTACATGAAAATTAAGTCACGAAAATCTTAAATCTGCACAAAACGTAGAATAAGACAAAAATTTTACGATCTTAAATTTTATAACTTGACTTAAAGTATTATATCTGAATAAGTCTTAAACCTTAACAAAGAAATAATGCAATGAAAATAATACAAATGCTTTAAATAACTCTGCAAAAATAAAATTTTTAAGTTTAACTCTAAATGAATAATAATTAACCAAATCATATCAAAACCCTACAGGACCGTTTACGAAAACCGTTATGCAATGCCACACTCACCCTAATACACCCTAATAACAAAATCACCTTTTAGTCTTGCGGGGTACACGATTCGCTTTGGGGCACAGATTCACTGCGGAGAGGACACACTAGAACACAATGAACACTTTCTACAAATATCACTGAGGTACTTATGTGAGAGAATGTGTTCTAGCTCAATATCTATGGTTTTCTGTCTCACTCTGACTCAACCTTATCTTTGGGAAGCGTGGGGGACTGTGCCTAAGGACATCAAAGCTTCCAACTAGATAAAAATGCCAAGAGGCAAGTTTTTTTGGTAACTCTCGGATCACGTCAACGCACCAGCAAGACGACTCTTCCAGCTAGCTCCGCCTACCTATTGTCCCCGAAAAAAAAAAGATAACATCCTCTCACTAGCATTTCACTAACATTCAAAAAGAATATTCCAAAGCGCGTGTTCTGAAATTCTCTCTCTAACATGACGCAATACATCATAAAACATAAAAGAACATTACCTAAGCACTTGTTCCTATCTAACATGAATCATACAAAACTTTAAAATAGACTATGTAAGACTTCATAGCAAACATACATGAAATAAGAAGGTAATTAGTTAAAAATAATACGTAAATTAACATATTTTAACTTGAATAAAGAATGTAATGAAATGCACGAGGAAAATCTTACGTAATTTACATAAAATACTTATATGTACATGAGAGGGGTTAATTTTTAGGGCCGGGTATCATCTCTTCAACGAAAAAATGAAAACATAATATGAAATATAAATAAAATTAACCATAAACTACGATATTTACTTTACCCTAGACAAGCTTCGTAAGTATATATATATATATATATATATATATATATATATATATATATATATATATATATATATATATATATATATATATATAAGTGTATATATATATATATATATATATATATATATATATATATATATATATATATATATATATATATATGTATATATATATATATATATATATATATTTATATATATATATATATATATATACGCTTATATATATATATATATATATATATATATATATATATATATATATATATATATATATATATATATATACATATATATATATATATATATATATATATATATATATATATATATATATATATATATATATATATATATATATATATGTATATATATATATATATATATATATATATATATATATATATATATATATATATATATATATATATATAATTGAAGCTCCTCCCATAAATCACATAGGCCCTTGCCATAGCTAACATAAGATCCTCCCGTAACTCGTTCGTCTTGGACCGAACAGGAAACCACGGGTCTCATTATCATCACTCTGGGCTAATTTCTTGTTACCTTTGCCTTGAAGCCACTTATAGGATTTACTATCCTCAAACTTTTGTATCAATGCTTCAGTTCTTCAAAAATGGACTTAAACTTGATAGATGAGTACATTGCCCGCTTTACGTTCATGCTGCATACAGTAGCGACCAGATAAAATAACGGATTTCAGCGATGCAAAAAACGCCAATACAGCAGATCTAAGATAATGAACTTATTCTGTTGCCTTTATCGTAACGCAAAGAGAGAGAGAGAGAGAGAGAGAGAGAGAGAGAGAGAGAGAGAGAGAGAGAGATACCATATTCGCCATCTACACATATAATCATGAAATAAGTATAGCCAATAGGTTCACTTTCCACTTAGTTCTGTCTGTAAAAAGCAACAGATGAAAATATATATAAATTTTTCAATCCTTTACAACCTAAAATCCCACAAACCTGTCAAAATCAACTAATCAAAATGCCATATTTTACTAAAAAAAGAGAAGGCTTCATTGTAATAATATTTTTTTGTTTTTCTTTATATATATATATATATATATATATATATATATATATATATATATATATATATATATATATATATATATATATATATATATATATATATATATATATATATATATATAACTAATGGCTATATAGGCTATACAGTGTATCGCCACAACAAGAAATATATTTTAATAATGATTAACAATGATAATTATTAACAAATAAGATATTCCGGAAGAAAGCAAAATCATGAATAATTTCCCATGTAAAGTCATCAGCACCCATTGCCTGGCCCTCCTTGGTCCTGGTTTGGGTGGAGAGGGGCTTGAGCGCGGATCATAGATATACTGTATATATATATATATATATATATATATATATATATATATATATATATATATATATATATATATATATATATATATATATATAT
>NC_090745.1:41555748-41565748 GCF_036898095.1 Palaemon carinicauda
ATTCTTTCAACATCCGGTCTCTTCCGCCATGGCCTGTTGAGATGTGAGCGCTCTTGACAACGTCAAACGTCTCCTCGATGCTCACATAGTAAAGTGGCGACTCCTGTCGTGTTGAACGTCTCTTTATCAGTTTTTCTGTAGGCCCGCACTGGAGTACTTCATACCTGAAAACACAGTTAACATTAGAGAGAGACAGACACACAATTAGAGAGAGAGAGAGAGAGACTGAGTAAAATAATAGATTGAAGTGAAAACTTACTTCTCCAACAGATAATATCTGTGCCGCCCCTTGGCAAGTGAGTTATCAGCTGCTGCTTTCAGGGCATCGATGGTCTTCTAATAGTCACACTTTGGAATTAATCCTTTTTTTTTTCTTTAAAATGATCCGTGAGGTTTTGTGTAAACCTCTCCCAGATAGACATCTTGACTTTGCTGGAGGAAGAGGAAGAATGAAGCAACAAGTCAGAGTTGCTTGAAGAAGAGGAAGAATGAACCAACGAGCAGTGGTTCAGATACTTTTGAAATCTGAACCATTCGCTCATGTCTCAGTCGTTTAAACACAAACACTCACTAACGAAACTGAAAGGTTGTTAAGTTAAACTATGCTGTGTGTAATTGTATGCGTGTAAATTGTATTGTGTTTACCGTAATTGAAATGTTCATAGATGAAGGTTACGCGAATTCACTGAATGCTCAATAGTAAGAACACATAAAATGACAGGTCTAATTTCAGGGACTTCGCGTAATCACTGGAAAATTCAGTGATTACGTGAAATCCCTGAGTGAAACGGGGAATACGTGTATTCACTGAAATATTCAGCGATTACGCGTAATCCCTAGGTACGTGTTCTTACTGTAACACACACACACATATATATATATATATATATATATATATATATATATATATATATATATATATATATATATATATATATATATATATATATATATATATATATAGTAAATATCAAAAAAATTTAAATGGTCATACTCATATGTCCAATATATCGGGGCAGTATATCTTTTTTGGTTTGAAATAAAAGTTAAGATTTCAACTTATCGACAGACCGGTAGTTATAGAGGGAAAGTGATGAAAAACACAATGATGCAACTCTACAGACCTGCAGTTATAGAGGAGGATTGATACATAAGACGTCACTACATGTTGATTTTTTTATGATTCATGTGTGGAACGTAATGTAAATTTCTAAATGCATCAAATAAGTGATATCTTGAACCGTTGCTATTCAGTAATCTTAGGAAATAGAAAATAATTTGCAAATTCATATATTTGTGTAAAGCTATATGTTGTATGTTCCAGTTTATTCGTGCCTCTCATTGAAAATCTTGGCCGGAATATTATAAAGTTGATAAATATTTCTATCTCTCTCTCTCTCTCTCTCTCTCTCTCTCTCTCTCTCTCTCTCTCTCTCTCTCTCTCTCTCTCTCTCTCATACATAGCGTGTATTCTGAAAGCTGTGTACATAGATATTTTTGCACCCCAAATCCAAAATCTCCGACCTTCAGTACAAAGAAATATTATATTGGGATTCATGTTGCAATATCGGTGGTAAATAGATCCACTGACTATGTAAAAGGCAACGGCTGTGTGATTGATTGATTGATTTAAAGTTTTCAGGCATCCTGACATCTGAGGTCATTGACGCCGCGGCTGTGTGATGGTTCACCAATATGCAAGGAGTACAATATTGCGAAGAGTAAATATCTCACGTTCGAAGAAAAAGTAACAGAATATTTCATTGAAAACCCTTTGGTTGACTTTGGATTCAATCGGACACAAGCATGAATAATTATGAAGTGCATACATTAGCTAGGAATGTTACGATGATCAGAAGTTACATGCATTTCGAATGCTGATAGAATGCAGCAAATATCATTCGTGAAGATGAACTATAATCACCAATGAATATCTAATGACATTAATTCGACATATAAGAAAGAGTGTAGTTACGAGAAATAGTGATATTTGTTAAGGATATCATTTGGTCAAGGTACACAAGTAAGGAATTGATTTTATAAAAGATTATTTTGTGAAGTATTGAGCGCTGCAGGAATAATAATAATAATAATAATAATAATAATAATAATAATAATAATAATAATAATAATAATAATAATAATAATAATAATAATAATAATAATAATAATAATAAAAGTGTTTTTGATAATATACATAGTGATAGTGTATTCCACTATGATAAGATGAATGGACTTCTTTGAAAATCTATTTACAATTCACGACTAAACTGGCTTTAATGTTATGAATATACCGATAATATTGACATGATAATTCACTATTCTTGGCGCTCTTCCTGGCAATACTGATTTCATTACAAACTTTCAAAAATTATCGCGTATTTTTGTTAATGAGGAACTTCATCATCACTATATAAACGTTGAATCTGTATTTGCATCCATTATCTATACCTAAAACCTCATTCTGATCTCTTCCTTTTGTGACCCGGTGTAGGGGTTTCAAATTACCCCCTCCAAATCTTACCCCCCGGTAGTTTGAAACCAGTTTCTAGCTGCCGGGGGATAACTTGAAACCGGTTTCAAGCTACCCCCGTGGGTAATTTGAAACCGGTTTCAAGCTACCTACCGGGTTTCAAACTACCCTCCTCGATTTAGCGCTCTATCTCATTTATTAATATTAATCAATTGCTTTTGGTCACAATCAACACAAAATTATCCGGTTACATATATATACATGTACGCTTTCACCTACTGGTATAATTTATTGATGTTATGCCTTCATCTGTTTATTGTTTGTTCTTCTTTGCGATTATTATACAAGTACAGTGATGAAAGCACGCTCGATACGGCCATCATTTACGTGCTATTTTTCTTTTCCAAAACGAACTCAAGACACATTCCATGTGTAAATTTCCATGTTGTATAATACAAGGTCTATAGATAGACCTTAGTATAATACTAATGCGCACAAGGCAAGAGTTCCTTAATTCATCGAGATGACCACAAAGAGGAAGCCGATTAATGAATGTCCATCGCTGACCTGTAAAACTATATCGGAAAAGTTGCAATGTTGTGCCTCGTTTCTTTATAGTACGACTGAATAATGTTTCAAAAGTATAACAATTAGAATTTGAGTTTTTATATAATTGAAGTTTCGTATTTAAAATAATTGTATTCATTTTAACCATCAAATGGCATCCTTTTCTCTTTATTTTCGAAACACAATGTCGGAAATATGGCAAAGTGTGTTTTTTGTTTTAAGGCACATCTCCAACTTCTTTGTAAATTTGATAGAGTATAGCGACAAAATGCACGTCTCGTAGTGGATTTTTGTGTCAAATTCTCCACGAATATTGCCGTGTGAAGCTAATGCACCTGAAGCACATGAATTGAATCCATTTGAGATGATAAAAGAAAACTTCTCGACAATCACACGCGCACTACAATACTTCTCTACCTCGACGTTATCAGAAAACATTGAATAAGAGTGCGGCTTCTAACGTGTCATATAATTTAATATTTTGTCCTAAATACGAAAATAAACTTTTATTCTACTACTGCTAAGTCGGCAATAAATGCATGATGCATATGTGCACTGTCATATAGATTATTTTCTATTCCGATGAGGGGGGTAACTTGAAAACAGGAGGGGGGGGTAGCTTGATACCGGTTTCAAACTAACACCCGGGTAATCTGAAACCGGTTTCAAGTTACCGGGGGGGGGGGGGGTGCCTTAAACTGGGGGTAGCTTGAAACCTTTACACTGGGATTGCTTCTGATCACTATTAATGTTACTGTCATATACGCATATGTATAACACTTAAGCTTTTATTTGCATTTGTTGGGTAGGCATTTGTTGCCAAAGGAGATACGATTCTTGAGCTAGAAAGATGGAAAGTAAATTGATTCAAGAATTCAAATAGAAGGGTCATCCTAAATGTAAATAGTAACCACAAAATCTCTTATGTTTACGATATCATTTGTCGAATTCGTGATATTTTTTTTTATATATTTTACCAAAAACTCTATCTCAATGTCACATACTTTTATCTGGTGCTAGCTCTAATTTGCTAATAATGAAATACTATTTATTGATACTCTTAATGAAATATATTTGCATCCGTTGGTTTCTGCATTGTATTCAGGTGAAGCAATTTCCATTTACATTTTTAAGCTTTTCCATGTTCCTATCATTCCTTCGTAGTTGTAGTAGACTTCATTCTTCCAAGACTCAGATGATGATTATTCTGGATTTTGAGACAGTCGAGATAAAAGCTAGTTTACCCACGTTGATGCAACTTTGCAATCGATATCTCTAATAGTAGGCTCCAATTGAAACTTTTTGAAGGAAACAAATTAAGTTTATCTTCTTTTCATCAGCCCAGACTGAAATGGGATGTTGTAAAGGCATGTGTTGAACGTTTTCACCGTACCCTCAAAGCAGCTTTGGTGTCCCGCTGCAAGGAATACATGTGGTTTACCCAGCTTTCCTTGGTCCTCCTGGAACTAAGGAACAGTCTAAAAGACGCCCTGGATGTCTCAGCAGCTGAAATGGTGTATGACGACTCGTTGGTCATCCCTGCCGTTTTTTTTTTTTTTTTTTTTTTTTTTTTTTTTTTTTTTTTTTTTTTTTGTCTGCAACCTCCTCCGATAATCTCCAGCACATATGTCACGTTATGGGACTATTCACCTTGATTCACCTTTGTAATCGATGCTGGCTGTAACTAGTAGTAGGCTCCCATCAAAACTTTTTGAAGGAAACTGCCGTGTCATAAGACGCTACAAGTGGTAAGACAGCACCCTCAAATTAGCAAGGCAGTTTTAGAAAAAAAATTAGGATTGTAAACATTTCTTAACACAAATCCCTAATCAGCGACTCTAGCGTGATTATTGTCTTGCACAGTAACCTTTTTTTATTTTGGGTGAATTCTGAAATGTTTAAGTTAATATTAATTAGCTATATGCCAATTATCTCAATTTTGTTACATATTCATATAAGAAACCACGAAAGCAGTCTTAGTTTCCACCACAACTACACGTTAAGTTAGAGTGTTTGGTGTTTCAAGTGTTGTTTACATGAAAGCAGCGTTACCAAAGGTGCATAAAATTTTGTTAGAGGTAAAATTCTAGTACTATTTCCAAAATTCCTGATATAGCCTAGAAATTTTCACACACAAAATGTAATTATTGATTAAAGAAATCTAGACATTCTTTTAGGTGGAATAATTTTGCTACTGTTTATGTGATTCTAGGTCTAGTTACTTTTCTGCAAATACGCAATACTGCAATCAACTATCAAGTTTTTTCCAAGGTCGTATTCAGCAAACGTCTGTTTGTATTATTTCGTAACTCAGGCAACAAAGTCATTATCAATATATTGCTTTATTACAAAATATCATCAAAATATGAGAAAATAGATATCTATTTTCTCATATTTTGTTGATATTTTATATACTGCATAAACAACTATGTCATAGCGTCGTCTGCTCCGGAACCATTAATTGGCATGTTTGCATGTAGAAGGGGATTAGCGAGTCATCAGCTGATTACAAAAGAAAAAAAAAAAAAAAAAATAAAAAATGCTACTGTACTTCATGAAAAGAAGTGCAATATAAAAATAAATGAATTTATTACACAGGAATGATAATTTTAGGGTTATATTATATCTCTCGTCAGTTTGAGTACTTGCATGTCAATAGTTGGATGTTTGAAGGGTGTCAAACTCCCTTATACAACTTTTTCTCAAGTGTTAAGACGCAGGGTGGTTTTGGGGGTCAATTTTCGTGAAAAAAAAAAGGTGCGTCTTATCACACGGAAAATACGGTAATTAAGTTTATCTTCTTTTCATCAGTCCAGACTGAAATTGGATGTTCTACCGGCGTAGGTTGAACGTTTTTCACCGTACCCTCAAAGCAGCTTTGGTGTCCCGCTGCAAGGACCACATGTGGTTTACCCAGCTTCCCTGGGTCCTTCTGGGACTAAAGAACACTCCCAAAGACGCCCTGGATATCGCAGCAGCTGAAATGGTGCATGGCGACCCGATGGTCATCCCTGCCGATTTTTTTTTTTTTTTTTTTTTTGTCCACAATCTCTTCCGACAATCTTCAGCGCCCATGTCATGTTATGGGACTATTTCCTCCATGCTGCAATAGATACAAGACCCCAGAAAAGAAACAGATACCAACAGCTCTGCATTTATCAACGTATCTTTTCCTGCGCAACGACACTAGCAAGCAGCCATTAACGCCACTTACACAGACCCTTTCCTTGTGATCCGTCGTACGCTGAAAGCATTTCTACTCAACATCCTTGGCAAAGAAGACTGGGTCTCCATTGATTGCCTTAAACCTGCATATCTCCTGCCAGATGACCTGCATACAGTACACCTCTCAAGAGGAAGGCACCCTGTTTCGCATGTGTACTTTTTCTTTAGGAGAAGGGAAGCTATGTACAGCACGTGAATCTCACACGCTCTAAACTGTAACGGTCGCTTCTTATTTTTTTGGTATATTGTCGTTATTGATCTTCCCTCTCACTGATAACTTGTTAATTCCTTTAATTACTTGCACCAATGTCTTAACATTTTTGAGCCGTTCTCGACTGGAATGGGCTCCGACCAAATAAAGTTCAGTTGCCCTCAGAATAGTCTTTCAGTTACAGCCTAACAGCTCGTCGGTACAATATCATATCTTC
Organism: Palaemon carinicauda; assembly: GCF_036898095.1. Taxonomy (NCBI): domain Eukaryota; kingdom Metazoa; phylum Arthropoda; class Malacostraca; order Decapoda; family Palaemonidae; genus Palaemon; species Palaemon carinicauda. The sequence continues at coordinate 41,562,442 of NC_090745.1, forward strand.
CAAATAACCCAATATGACTTCACTTTGGTCGGGCAAAGAAGGAAGACGTGTTTTCAAGTGCTCCTGTCTTTCTCAACTTTGAGATTATACCATGGGCTCTTTCTCGTTTTTCTACTGTTCCAGCAGTGTATAAAAGTGATGTGATACTAGCGGTGTGTTTTTAGTGTTATATGTGCCAAGACAGTGTTGTAATTTAGGCAAATTTACTTTTGATTACACACCTGGCGTACCAGCTTCTTGGCCGGTGAACGAGTATGCCCTGAGGCGACTTGCCTCGGGGGTTAGGGGCTCGTAGTGTCTCCCTCCCGCTCTCCCTCCGTTTCCAAGAAACACAGAACTGGCAGTTTATCAAAACATAAAAACAGGTTAGTTAAGATGGCTTATACTACACAACATGCTCTCAGGAGGAAAGACTCCTTTGGCCTGCATTTTACAGCGCCTTATGTGACCATGGAAAATGTTAGTAATGTGTTGTTTAATCATATGAAATTAGGAATTAGTGACATGAAAGGTGTTCAGAATATAAATAGAAATAAGGTTGTGGTAAAGCTAATCTCTGCAAATGTATTTGCCGATGTTTTGAAGAATTTCGAGGATAAAGTTATAAAGTTAAGTGAAACAGACTCTGTGAAAGTTATAAATTTAAGTTCACAAGTTTCGTATGTATCGATAAGGAACGCACCGTTCGAGATGGATGATAAAGTGATAATAGATATTTTGAATAGGTATGGAAAGGTAAAGCACTTAAGGCATAACAAATTTGCAGTTGGGCCCTTTGAGGGTTTATTCAATGGCGTTCGCACAGCAAAGATGAGAGTTAAAGAAAACATCCCTTCATCAATTTATATTGGTGGCTATAATTTAACCTTCTTATATAATGGACAGAGTAGAACATGTTACAAATGTGGGAAAGAAGGTCATCTAGTAAAGGACTGCATTTTGAATATTAGTGAGAGTAATTACATTATTAATGAGGGAGATTTCCCTGAAATACCCAAGAATGGAAAGAGTAGTTCATCCAGCGCGAACAATAATGGAAGGGAAGATGAGCATGGAGGTGGAGCCAAATCGGCGAATGGAAAAGAAAGAAAGGGGCTAGAAGTAAGGAACGATAATTCGGGCTTGGGCCATGAAAGCATCAGAACGACCACCGCGACGAGGACTGGCGATGGACGAATGGACAAAGTGGAAACGGACAACGAAAGACAAGATGAGGAAGGAGCTGGAAGGCTTGTGGAAATTCCCGCATCACCTGACGAAGGACTCGCTATTTCGACAGTTGAAGCAGAAATCCACGCAGACGAGACAGACATTGGAAAGGAAATGGACGTTCAATTATGTGTCGTACAAAATAAGGAGGATTCAATCGAAGAGGTGATAAGTGAAATTCAGGAATGTGAAGATAATGAAGAGAATAATGTGGACGGTGGTGGGGAAACTACAATAGACAGTGTTTTCAACCTTGGTAACACAAGTGACGCCGAAATGTGGCAAGCTACAATTAGTGACGAACCAAGCAAAGGCATTCGTCTGAGGCTAACAAAGGATAATGGTGTGCTTTCCGAGTTGAACATGGGCGAAGATACATCAGTGTTTGATGAACCTAAAAGTAGTTCTGAAGACGAGATGAATCGATTGCCAGTGAATAAACGTTTCAAATTGGATGAATGATTTAGATTTTCTTTCTTATATTTGTAACCTTCACTTACTTAAATTTAGCAACTGTTAATGTTAATGATTATGTATGTCTTATAAGCAAAGTAAATTGATTGATTTTATGTACTTCTATCATTTGGATGTAATATTTGTGCAAGAACACAATGTCAAAGATATTTCGCAACTTGAGTATGTTGAAAAGCATTGCGATATAATATTGAATCCAACTGTCTTGTTGAAGGGAGGTACTGCTATCCTCTTCAATAAAAAGTCGAGAGTGAAGGTTCTGAATCAGGAGATGGATGTAAAGGGCCAAATAATCAGTGTAAAATGTACATATCAAGGACAGATTTTCTATTAATAAATGTGTATGCCCCTTCAGGGACAAATAAGAAAAAGGAAAGAGAGGAACTGTTTTTAAATGTTTTGTTATATTACATGAGACACAATTTACGAAACTTGATTATAGGTGGGGATTGGAACAGCGTAACGAGCAAAAGAGACTGCTCTAATCCCGATAACCATATAATTTCAACAGCTCTTCAAAGATTAAAAAATGATTTACAACTTAAAGATGTGTGGCTCTTGAAAAACCATTTGATTGAATATACGTATGTTAGGCATAAGTATGGTTCTAGGATTGATCACATATACGTTAGAGATCTGAAGAATAATATAAGTGAATCTGAAAATATTCCATTAAGCTGGTCTGATCATAATTCTGTTACGGTTAAGATTAAGATGGACAATGATATTAGCTTTAGCAAGGGATACTGGAAATTAAATACAAGTATTCTAAAAAATACAGTAGTGATAGAAAACTTTGTTCAATTTTGGAGCTTATTGAAAAGAAAGATGGGTGATGTACAGTTTCATTCTATTTTAGACTGGTGGATTTATGCAAAAGATCAACTTAGACTCTTTTTTGTTAAAGTTTCAAAGATAATAAATCAGAAGAGATTTGGCTTACTGAATCTGCTGAAAGCAGAATTAAGGCGGAATTATTGGATCCATTCTGAAAACTGTAATAACTTTTACAAAATAGAGGAACTTAAAGACAGAATAAATGTAATTGAAAATGAGATATGTGAAGGGGTCAATGTAAGAGCTAGAATTGATGAAAGAATGTATGGGGAAAAAATATCTGCATATTTACTTGGAAAAGAAAAGAATGTAAAAACAAGTATCGATAAATTGTGTGTAAAAGAGGGTGCATATGTAACAGACACAAAGTCTATACAAAGGTATGTATTAGAATTTTATGAAAATTTGTATAAAGAAGAATCTATAGATTTTGATATGAAATATAAATTTCTTGAAAATATGAACAGTGTCATAGATGATGATATGAACTTAAACCTGAAGGCTGAATTAACAGAGAAAGAAGTTTGGGAAGCTATATCAGGAATGAAAAATGGGAAATGTCCTGGTGTTGATGGATTAGCCGTCGAATTCTACAAAACTATGTGGAGCATTGTAAAAAACGAACTTATGAAAGTACTGAAATTCCCATTTACTAATTTTAAAATGTGGAAAGACTCAAATAAAGGTGTCATTAAACTTTTACCAAAAAATGGAGATAAGTGTAATCTTAATAACTGGAGGCCCATAACTATGTTAAATGTAGATTATAAGATTATAGCGAAGGTTT
>NC_090745.1:41573248-41578248 GCF_036898095.1 Palaemon carinicauda
TAAGGGAATGACCCCTCTCTTAGTGTTGCGGACCTTAAAGGTAGGATCACCTCCTTTAAGCTGAATCGGTCCTTGACCTTTTCCTTGCGATACGTCTTCTCCCTTCCTTGATTGGGGTCTAACAACCCTAATCCAGGTTAGGTTGGGAGGGCTGGTTTATGTACCTTGCTGAAATATACGCGTGCTCCGTTTTTCAGTTGGTCCACCTACTATAGGTTAGGGTGAGCATCTCCCTTCCTAGGTGGCCGCTCTGGTGCATAACCCCTCCTTTCTTATAAGAAGACCCTTTCCCCCCCCCCCCCAACCTATCTCTTGCCTAGCCTAACCTACCAGTAGGTTAGGCTTCATATGTCCCCTGTCCTACACTCCACCCTAGGCTGGAGTGCTGGACCCCGTGGTGCTCCCAGTGTTGTCCGCTCTGATACATAGACCCTCCATAGTGCTATGGAGTCAGTTATCATTTGGTCGACATGAAGAGTCTCCACCCCTTCTTTGGGTACACCCTGTCCTCTCTTGGACTGCCTTAGCCCCCGGCCATGGCGGCCCCTGCTTAGGATGATAGATTCACCTCTATCATGGTGGTACCTTTTCCAGAGGTGTCTTGACTAGGCTAGTACAGCCTTGCCATCCCACCTCCATCTTTGGTGCTTGTCCCTTGCCGCCTCTACCCCGGCATTACCGCCGCTACGGGTGACTTCCTTATCCTTGCCGCCTTCCCCCGAGTGCCGGGGGATCGCCGCCGGCCGCCGGCTTACCGCCGTGGCCTCTCCATTCCCTCATAGCCTCGGCACACTGCCGACCCCTCCCGGAGTGCCGGCACTAGCAGCCGGCCCCCGGCCCCGGCTAAGCTCCTTTATCCTTACCCCTGTCACCCTCCGGCTGCCGGAACCGCCGCTCCTTGCCGGCGGCCGCCGCTACCGGCTGCCGCCACCCTGGCTTCTTGGACCATAGAATGATCATTCTTGAATGCCAGAAACTCTGCTCGAGCGGCTTCCGGTGTGCCGGGGGTATGCCGGACCCGTCCGGAGGCGGCAAGATGCCTTGCACCCCTTCTCTCAGCTATCTTTACTAGCGATAGCTCCTAAAAACCGCACCTAGACGGCTTGTTAACGCCGACAAACTGGTACGGAATCGTACATTTCGTTCAGTTTTCACTCTGTCTTCTTGCGCGTTTCATCTTTCCAGCACGCTACGTGTAATTGGCACGTCTGGTTGCCGGAACCTTACTAGGATCTCATGATCCCCAGACTTTCTTGATAAGATTTCAAGCCTAGTCTATAATATGGTTATTCTAGATGGAATTCCCATTATCAAGACACCTTCCATGGAGGCCTACGGCCACCTGGGACTGTCCGATGCTACGGCAACCAGCCGGGCGGGTTACACGAGGCATGCGTCTGTCTCCTTTCACCCACCCTTCTGTGCATCACAATTAATTTAAGTTAATATTAACTTGTTAATAATTAACTTTATATACGAGCCATATTATGACTCTACCATACTCATCGTCTCTTTCCTTTACAGGAGGAGTACGTCATGTGTGACCACGACTTCTGCACAGTCCGTCGGCCACACTTCTATGGACACACGGCGTGTAGGACACACGCCCCTTGTGCTCACAAGAGAAGGGATCTCAAGTACTGGGGCCCCACCACCTGTTCGGTCTGCCAAGAATACTTACAGAAAGCATTCCATGATTCTCCCTCAACGGAGATTCGGGATACTGCTCGGGACAACCTACGCAAGTGGGTACGTGGCTTTCAGAAGAACGCCACTGGACCATACCTAGCCACAGAAGAAATGAGGTCTTTGCTGTTCCCAAAGGCCTCTCCAGACTCAGTGGTCCCAGTCGAACAGATCCCCGTAGTCCAGATTACAGTGGAACCTGATGTTGTCATGGCTCAGTCCATGAATGATTATCACCTGGATTCAGAACATGATGAACGTATGTCAGAGATCTCGGAGGACACCGAGAAAACCCTTATGGCCCAGGGTGAAGGGGAGGATGATGAAGAAGAGGACCGGGTAGTGTATACCGAGTCCGATAAGGAGGATGCCCCTCCCTCCATCCCCCCTCCTACTCCTACACCGACGAAAGTGTCTCTCCCGTCTACGTCCTCCACCCCGACTCCTCTACCTACGGCACAGGATATGATTCGGCTCATTGAATCCGTGATGGAGCAGAAGCTCCAAGAAACTCACCAGATCATTCGGTTGTTCGGAGGTTCCAGGGAATCTCGAAAAATCTCCATCGAGGACCTCCCCGCATGCTCGAGCGACAACCCGTGGCGATTCGCCGAGCATATGGTCATCGCTGACGACAAGATCTTCGTCAGCGATAAGATCGGTTCCATACCCCTGGAAGAAGTGGAGTTCTTCCCCCGCTTTGAGGCGTATCCGGACTGTTACGTCCGTCTGCGTTCAGAACCATCTTCAAAGGAAGAGACCGAACCGGAGAAAATAGTGTTCGATCTCTCGAAGGCCCAGGCTATGCTTGCCAAAGCGCTTAAGAGCAGAGGCTTTACCTGCTCTGGACTTCCGGTTCTGAGCAAGAAGTACCCCACCTACGTTGCGCCCGATGAAGTGATGATACCCTTCACGGAAAAGGCCTTCGCTGCCTGCTTTAAGGCTGTAGAAGAAGGGAAATCCTACCCTGCATCGGAGGAATGCAGGCCCTTTTCCGCAGTCACCCCGCCCGACACTAAACACTGGAAGGATGTGCAACACACCTTCGTGGTGGGCAAACTAGCTCCTGACATTGATGGACGTCAGTTTAATGAGGACCTCCCCAAGCTAAACGATCACCTCCTTCGTAGGGAACAGGAAATGAAGGAGAGGCTGGCAGCATCTCTCACTCTCCAGGTCCAGATGGACGTAATGGCTGGCGACACCAGAGTCCCTGACCATTACATGGTCCTCGCCAAATCTCATATGGCAACCTTAGTCAAGGATCTGTACCACTTCATGCGAGCTCGTAGAGCCAGCAGAGAACTCGTGTCCTCCAGTGCCACTGTCAGACACGAACCCCGGAAACTGATTTCCTCCAACATCTGGGGCAAGTACCTCTTCCCGTCTGATCTAGTGAAAGAGATCACAGACAAGGCCGCATCTGAGAACAGGAACCTTCTCAACAAGTGGGGCATGTCTAGGAAGAGAAAGCCCTCTCAGGATGGCGGTCCTCAGCCTAAGAGGAAGCAGTCGAAGCATAGACCCCAGCAACGTCAGCACAGACGTCAGTTTCCGGCAGCCGCTACTCCCCAAGTGGCCGCTCAGCCACCACAGACCCTTCAGTTGGTCCCACAGCCGGTTTTGTCCTCATCACCGGCCTTCAACCCCGCCTTCGAGCAGCACTCCACTACCTTTCGTCCCAAAGGTAGAAGATCAGGCAGGGGTTCCGGCAGAGATTCCTCTCGCCGGCCCTCCAGAGGCAGAGGAGGACAGGGAGCTAGCGGCCGAGGCAGCAAGTCCTCGGGACCCTAGAAGCAATGAAGTGCTTCCGGTGGGAGGAAGACTCCGCCACTTCCAGGATCGTTGGACCTTCGACTCCTGGGCACACAGCATCATCAAGAAAGGTCTGGGCTGGAGATGGGCGCAACCGCCCCCAACCTTCCAGCAATTCTTCCAACGTTCAACCCCCCTCCTGGAAGAATATGTGCTAGACCTCTTGAACTAGAAGGTGATAAGAAGGGTGAAGTCCACAAGGTTCCAAGGGAGACTGTTTTGTGTCCCCAAGAAAGACTCAGACAGACTCAGAGTCATTCTGGACTTATCCCCCTCAACGTATTCATATCGAACAACAAGTTCAAGATGCTGACTCTTCAACAGATCAGAACCCTCCTGCCTCGAGGGTCTTTCACGGTCTTGATAGACCTGGCGGACGCATACTGGCACATACCAATGAACCATCACGCTTCCTCCTACCTAGGATTCCGACTCCAACGGAAAAGCTATGCCTTCCGGGGCATGCCCTTCGGACTCAACGTGGCCCCTCGGATATTCACAAAGCTAGCGGACGCAGTAGTACAACAGCTCCGCATCCGAAACGTCCAGGTGATGGCCTACCTCGACGACTGGCTAGTGTGGGCGCCCTCGCCCGAGGATTGTATAGAATCCTGCAGAAAAGTTACCTAGTTTCTCGAACACCTGGGATTCCAGATAAACGCGAAAAAGTCTCGCTTATCTCCAGCTCAGAAGTTCCAATGGTTAGGCATCCACTGGAATCTTCAGTCACACCGCCTTTCCATTCCAGCAAAGAAAAGGAAGGAAATAGCAGGGTCTGTCAAGCGACTGTTAAAATCCAAACGGATCTTAAGACGCCAGTAGGAACAAGTTCTAGGCTCTCTACAGTTCGCCCCGATCACAAACCCAGTGCTTCGTGCACAGCTAAAGGATGCAGCGGGAGTCTGGAGATGTTCCGCATCCATCGCTCGAAGAGACCTCAAGAGACGGCTCCCAAGCAGACTTCGACTTCTTCTCAAGCCGTGGTCAGAAGCGAGGGCCCTAAAAAGGTCCCTTCCTCTCCAACACCCACCTCCATCTCTCAACATCCATACGGACGCTTCGTTGGAGGGTTGGGAAAGGTCACTCCAACCAAAAACAGGCTCAAGGCACTTGGTCTCCCCTATTCAAGACGTTTCGCATCAACATCTTGGAGGCCATGGCGGTTCTTCTGACGCTAAAGAAACTCTCCCCCGCCCCCGTCGACACACATTCGCCTGACCCTGGACAGCTCTGTGGTAGTGCGTTGTCTCAATCGCCAGGGCTCAAGATCGCCCAAGATAAATCAGGTGCTCCTGACAATCTTCCGTCTGGCAGAAAGGAAGAAATGGCACCTGTCTGCAGTTCACCTACAAGGATTCCGCAATGTGACAGCGGACGCTCTATCTCGGACAAACCCGATAGAGTCGGAATGGTCTCTAGACACAAGATCATTCGCCTTCATCTCTCACCGAGTCCCAGAACTCCAGATCGACCTCTTCGCGACGAGCGACAACCATCAA
>NC_090745.1:41583248-41600748 GCF_036898095.1 Palaemon carinicauda
AAATTGTGAAAATGTAGGAATTAATATCAATGGGGAATACCTTAACAACTTGTGTTTTTTTATATGGCATAGTTGTGTTTAGTGAATCATGGGAGAAATTGCTAGAGATGATAGAAGATTTGAATAGAGAAAGCAGAAATGTAGAGCTGAAAATGAATATGAGTAAAAATAAGGGAATGTTCAATGAAAATTCAGAGACAACGAATGAGAGTTATGAATGAAACCCAGAGATTGTTAATGAATATACGTACTTATAACACACAGTAAGTGTTTGACATGAGTCCGATATTAAAAGAACAACAAGCCTTAGATGGATAGTTTTGGTAAACGAAATGAGAAAATAAAATGTAAAATGCCACTTTCTCGAAAAAGAAAAGTATTCAATCAGCTGGTCTTACCACTATTAGCTTATGCATCTAAGGCCCTTTAATATAGCTAGTTACAACTAAAAGAGCTATGAAAATAATAGTGATGTGGATAACATTAAGGGACAGAAAGAGCAACAAGGATACTAGAGAAAACTATAGTAGAGGATATCTTAATAACATGTAAGAAAAAGAAATGGACATGGGAGGGATATATAATGAAAATGACAGACAATAGATGGACATTAAGAATAACAAAATGGATCCATAGGGATTGCTACAGAAGCAATGAAGAATAAAATTAAATTCAATAAAATTAAATTTGATTTAAAACAATAAAAGTGATGATGTCCTTATAAACGTTAAATAGCTTTCTGAAGACCTACTTCTGAAATAAACTTAAAAATTTCGGTAGTATAGTACAATAGATCCTGTCCAAGAATCTTGGCAAGGATGAATCTGCATACTCACCTCGAGCATCTAACAGATATCTATTTCTTAAGGTGCTAAAAGGTGGGCATTCAATCAACAAATGCCTTACATTCAATTATACCAAACAGTCATCAGAAACTAACTCGCAAATGCCAAAGTGTATTAACAGCACAAAGTTAAACAAACCAAATGACCATACAGTAAATTGAAAAGATTGCAAAGAATTGAGTTATAATTGAAAATGCTAGCAAAAAATACTGGTCATGGATGCTAAGGATGTCATAAACTGTAGTTACGTAAATATGCAATATGTTGGTAATAAAACTACCCAAATTTGAGAATTGATAAACTATCATTATCTGAAACCTGGTTAAATAACTTTGACAAGGCTAATATCAGTGAAATGATAAACCTCCCCCCCCCCCCGCACACATACACCGTCTTTCACATTTTACTAGAGGGTAGGTCTTGTTTGGGGGGGGTGGGGGGGTGTCGGACTCTTTATTCATAAAGGTTACTCAAATCTCAAAATGTTAAAAAGAACTCGTGTATCAAGCTTTGGGCATTTAGAAATAAACTTTACGCATAAAACAGGAATATATCCTTTATAACAGTCTACACACCTCCGAGAACAAATGCTAGTGTCTTCATTGAAGAATTCAGTGCATTCATTGTGATGATTATCACGGAGAAAACTGAATTAGTTATTTGTGGAGACTTCAATTTTTGGATGAATGATGCATCAAATTTTGATGATTTAGCATTTAGTGAGTTATTACAATCATGTCAATTAGTGAATAATGTCTAATGTACAACTACTTTAACTGGGCATACGTTAGTCCTAGTTTTGAGTGATGGAATGAATAACATTGTATCTGAAATAAATGTTGAAAAGAAAAGTACTATCTCCCCAGTGCACAAACTTATTACATTTAGTCTACATCTATAGAAACACGAGGTAGTAAAGAAAATAAACTTTTGACATATATAAATTTTTTCTCCTACCGTATTTACAAAGAAAATAAACTAGCCTATCAACATTCTCTGTGATCATGATACCCAACGTTTGTTGGGAGCTATGTGTGTGTTGACTGTCTTATGAACACTTATAATAGAGTGAGTAAAAGTGAATACGATACCATGTGCCCACTGATGGAAAAGACTATTACTGTTAACGACCAATCTCCTTGGTTTGATAGACTTCAGTGAAAAAGAGGGGAAAAAGACACAAAGAAAGAAAGAAGAATCGGTTAAAAACTTAGAGTATATGGATAGAATATAAAACTGATATGTGTCAATACAACTACCTATTAAGAAGGAAAAAAAAGTGAATACAGCAAGAGAAATAATCCGCGAAGCAGCAACAGAACTAAATAAGTTACATCGTCCCCTAAATGGTGTCATGGGAAATGCAAATGGAAAAAAAAATATAAAAAACTACCTGATAGATACAGTGACGAGGAACTAGCAAATGATTTTCTAATATTCTTTAGAAACAAAATTGAAATTATAACCAGGCCATTTGTAAATATTCAACATCAGATTAATGATACACCAGATACAGGGATAAAATAAATGAGATTTAACAAAATAATACAAGACGACATGACCAGGATTATCAAGAGAACAAAGACAGAGACAGCCATCTGCTCTATTGTAAATGATATGCTGGAAATGATGGATGAAATTAATGTAGTATTTAATATTACTCGATGTCAGTGCTGCTTTTGATACAGTTGTGCATGGACTGCTACTAAATGATCTACGGTTCATTGATGTTGAAGATTAAGCTTTTGAATAACTGAAAAACTACTTGGTCGGTAAAAATTGCTGTGTACAAATTGGAAACCCTTATTCACCATATGAACCTTTAAACAGAGGGGTACCCCAGGAAAGTGTACTTGGACCAGTCTTAATCTGCATCCATGCTATGAGGCTATCAAAAATACTTACACAGACATGGCGTGAAGTTCAAACCATTTACGGATAGCACACAATTTTACTTCCCCATAAATGATATAGACGACACTACTGAAACTCTAAATCGAATCCTTGATAGTGTTAGAGAATGGATGACAATTAAACAACTAAAATTAAATGAGAACAAAACTGAGTTTTTGGTGATGGGAAAGAGAAATACTGTGAGGAGCTTGGGTGATGTTCATATAAATATAAATAATGACTCAGTGCCGCTATCTAAAAAAGTTCCTGATCTAGGTGTATTGCTTGATTGCAACTTGACTCTCAATGCCCAAATAAAAAATTTAGTAAAAACTGCTGGTTATCTTTTAAGAAATATTGCTTTATAAAAAAACACCTGGATGAATGTTCCATAAAGAAACTTGTGATAAACTGTGTGATTGCCAGAATTGACTACTGTAACTCCATACACTACAATCTACAAAAAGTACAACTTAAGAAATTGCAAAACATAATAAACAGACGAGCAATAGTGATAAAACGTGTCCCACCTAGAGAAAGGATCACTTCTGTACTAATTGATCTACAATAGTTGCCTATTAAAGCGAGAATTGAATTTAAAATATGTACAATATCCCACTAAGTTATCAGAACTGGTCATCCAACATGTCTAAGAGAATAGTTACAGATGGTTTCAAGCTATTGGAACCTAGATACATTTCTACTGTAGGCTTTAGAGAGTCTAGAGCCTTTAAATATGGGGCCCGAGACTACACAATTAGCTCCCACGAGACATCCGAATAATTGAAGATATTAAGGCTTTCAGGAGGAAACTGAAGACCTTATTTTACGAGTGGTTTGACAGTGGTGATCAAACAGTAAGTGAACAATACGCATTGTGAAATTTTAAATTGTCCCAAATGAACTTCATAAAACAACTGTGGAGGTCCTGTAGAGAGTAGGGTTCATCCGCTGTAGAGGACCAGAAAAGCAGCCCTTAAAGTAAAGTAAGTAAAGTAAATTTGTGTGTCAACAGAGTGTGACCAATGCGAAGAGCACAAAGAGTGGTGTGTCAGTTTCTAAGCATCCTGTTATGCCTCCAAGGAGATATACCATTCATTATTTCTCTCATCTTAGTTCCATCTAAATTATCTAAAAACTATAGCCAATTATAATAAAGCCATCACTTAATACCTTGTAAAAATCAGAGGATTGGTGTAGCAATTCATAAAGGTGTATGGACCAAATACTTTCCTACGCTATTCGACTGGAATACAAGTAAATTTCTTGAAAGTAATTGCTCCAAAAATTATTTTTTGAACTATCGATTTTCCAAAAGGAATGTTTCCCAAAAGCCAATATCTATTTTTGAAATGGTAATTAGTATTCTAGAAACATATTTTCTGTTAACAAGCAATATTAAACAATCATTAAATGATCGTTAGTATGCTAAACAATGTTTACATTTCTGTTAAAGAGCGCTAATAATCGTTCATTTATTTTTATTTTGAGTTTCATCCTTATTTCTATATTTCTTCTTTAGTTTTTGCATTAGTTATACTCTATACATGTTGTACTCCTTATGTTCCAAAGACTAAAATGGTACACCCAGTAACAAAACCGTAGAGCACATTCCGTCGTGCCATGAAAGAAGGAACGCGCCAGTCTTGGGTATTTTTTGTTTCCTCCATTAACAGTAGAACACTGCCGTTTTCTGTGTGGAGGAAAGTAAGAAAAGATAGCAGGCAAATTCACCCCAACCCACTACCAGTGTTGAAGGTGAAGAGTCAGTATGTGACTAAAGCAAATGAGGTTAGGAATGCCCGGGCTGATTATTTCTCAAATGATCATGCAAGTGTGAAGTAGCTCCTGGTCCTCAGTATGAGAGCATTAAAGAAAAGAAGATTTTAGATTTTACAACAGGAAGGGAGGAGACATACAATTATCCTTTTACTAAAAGATAATTGGATTCCAAACTTCCTACTTGTAATGATACAGCCACTGCACCCGGTGCAATTCCATATGCAATGATTAAACATGTACATGTTAATACAAAGTCATTTATTTTAAGCATTATTATTAGAATATAGTATGATCATAGTCATCCAAGTGTTTGGGAACTAGGCATTATTTTAACCTTATCAAATCCCGGTAAGGATATGTTTTTAGCAGCAATCTATCGACCAATTGCATTGACATCTTGTTTATGTAAGATCATGGAGAAAGATAGTCAATACAAGACTCATGTGGCACCTGGAAAAGAAGGGTATTTTATCACTTATCCAGTGTGTATTTAGAAAAAGCACTCAATGACTGACGTGTTGATATGATTTGAGTCCTCTATTTGTGAAGCCGTCGCTTCCAAACAGCACCATATAACATTCTTTTTTTTTTACCTTGAAAAGGCAAATGATACTACATGGAGATATGGTTAACTTAAAACAATTCATAACTTGAGATTATGAGAAGAGCTACCATTGTTCATTCCATCATTTGTTTCCCATAGAGTTTTCCAAGTGAAAGTGGGGGGAAGCTCTATCAGAGATGAAATATCAAGAAGGAGTTCCCCAGGGTAGTGTGCTAAGTGTAAGCCTATTTACATTGGAAATCAATGGGATAGCCTCAGTCATTCCCTAAGATATTGTCTAAACACTATTTGTGGATGATCTCTCCATATCATTTGCTGGAGCTAAAATGGCAATGGTTGAGAGAAAACTACAACTCGCAATTGACCAAATTATCCAGTGGGCTGATATGAATGGATTTAGATTTTCGACAAGTAAAACTGTTGTTGTTCATTGATATCGTATTCGGAGAGTACATCCAGACCCGAATATATACATCAAAGGCCAATGGATCCCATGTGTAAGTGAAGCTAGATTTCTGGGGTTAATATTTGATTGTAGGCATACATGAGTTCCTCACTTGAAAGCATTAAAAGTATAATGACTTGAGGCTCTAAATCTTTTAAAAGTTTTGTCTCATATATTGAGGAGGCTGATCACATAACTCTTTTAAAAGTATAAAAGGCTTTAGTTAAAAAAAAAAAAAAAAAAAATAGTTGTGTGTGAAATATATTCCTCAGCCACCCCAAGCCGATTAAAAGTTTTAGATTCTATACACCATGCTGGTATAAGATTGTCCAGAGGAGCCCTTAGAACTTTGCCTATCCCCAGCCTCCTTGTTGATGCTGGAGAGTTACCTTTAGACCTTCACCGGATGTCTCCTATTGTTCGGTATTGGTTTAGGTTGCAAAGACTCCCTGAATCTTTAGCTTGTCAGACTACAAACCTTGTATGGTATCATGGATATTTTGAGTTGCACCCAAAACTCATAAACCTTATGGTTTCCTGGTAAACACATTATTAGACAGTATAGATATAGGTAGAGGTAAAGTCCTTCCATGAAGGATACCATAAACCCCTCCATGGGAATTACTGAATATATCTTTTTGTAAATATTTTGTTGGTATAAAAAAGAACATGGCTGACTTAGAAGCCCGGTTGCTCTTTATGGAATATGTTGAACAACACAGGGAATCAACATTTATATATACTGATGACTCCAAATCTGATGCTGGCGTTGAATTTTGAGTATATAGTAGTGCTTTTAATTGTAGAAATGCACTTCCTTGAGCATGCTCTATATTTACTGCCGAACTATATGGCATACTAACCGCTATTGAGAAAATAGCATTAGAAGATGAAGGCGATTTTACCATTTTCAGTGATGCAAGAAGTGTCTTATAAGCTTTAGAAGTTTTTAATTTCCATAATCGTTTAATTTCAAAGATTTTAGAGGCACTTCTAATTATTGGCATGAAAGGTATAACAATTTGATTTTGCTTGGTTCCTTGCGCACGTATGTGTGTTTGGAAATGAGTAGGCATATTCCCTGGCAAAGAGTGCTGCAGCCGAGTTACTACCAAAAAGCTGTTCCATTCCAAGTAATGATATTTTACCTACAATTAAGAATTTTATTCATAATAATTGACAACAACATTGGGATAGTTTACTTGAAAATAAGATGAGAGAACTAAGTAATGATATATCCTTATAGAGATATAACGGGATGCCCCGAAAGTGGAAGACGACTGTTTGGTCCCATTGACAGTGAGGTATTTGTTAACCAAATGCCCCACATATAGTATTGACAGAAATAGATATCTGTATGAAGCTCTAGGTGAGGATGACAGGTTCATCCTTGGCAAAATTCTTGGACATGATGTGTCCTACCATGCTAGGGGTATTTTTAGCTTTATTTCAGAAGCACGTCTTCTGAAAGATATTTAACTTTCAAAATGACATCTTTGCCTTCATGGCTTTAATTGAATTTTCTTTGATTTTTTTTTATTTACAATAAACGATATCGGCGTCAATAACCATGGATGTCAGGATGCCAGAAAACCCAAAATCAATCAATCAATCAATCGACAAAACCTTTGTCGCCTCGCCAGGCCTGATTTCTAGAAGTCATGCCCCTTTTGCCCTGAAAGGTGGCCATCGTTATGATGGTTCGAATATGAGGAGGGAAATTACCACTATTAATCAAAGATCTCCGATGATTGATGATATATGCACATATATGACAGAAAGAGAGAGAATGCTTTTATTTTTCTAAGAAATGCAATTGAATATTATTTCGGAACTAATTGACTAACAGATTTTATCATAAGTTTTTTTTTTTTTATTTTCCTTATTGTATTTTTATGATACTCCTTAAATATTGTTGGAACTTACTATCCATATTATGATTCATCATACGGAAATGTCCTTCCTTTTTATTTTCCTAAGCAGTCCCCCCCCCCCTCTCTCTCTCCTTACACACACATATACATACATAATGTGCCTAATATATTTAGGGGCTAATAATGTATGGTTTAAAATAGCACCTTTTGGGTCACCAATGGCTTTTGTTCAGAATTTTGAAAGTAATGAGGTTTAATCGTTTAGTTGTTGAATTCACTGGTTTCTTTAGATTTCGATCATGAGCCACGTAGCTCGGTGTGGCTAGGGTCAGCTTTTGTGTCATAGGCTACTTGGCTCTGACCCTCCTATAGAAAATAGTTTTATTCGTTATATCCTTTATAATAGTTCGAGGTTAGAGATTTAAAATGCATCATCAGTCAACATAATTTATATTGTTTCAGGAGAGATTGGTGAAAATAGAATATGTGAAACAAAATGCAATGAAAGTGTCCAGTGGTGCATTATTATAGTGATGGTGTGATATACAGTATAGGATGTAGAGTATTGGAAATTATACTATTAACACATTGTTTACTCAAGTTGTCTGATTTGGTGTCAGTGACCTAGTATATCAGGATGCCAGATAACTCGTAATCAATCAATTAATCAATTAATCAAAATATCTGGGCAAATCACTCACTTTCAAGCAAACACCCTTCCCTGTTGACAATTGCTCAATGCTCACAGGTCTGAGTCTAGCTAGTTTTACCCTCCGCAAGGCAAAAGTAAATGTTTCCTTAGCATTGAATTGACTTTTCGTATTATAACGATTTTATTTGTTCTTTCATGACCTGATGTTCATCACCTTATAGGTGCTCCCCTGGGCAAGCTCTTCAAGCTATACATTACTCTTGATGTCTGTTTAATCAGTGTTTTGTATATTTATTTCGTTATTTATAGTTATGAAATAATTGTAAACATCTGGGAAAAAAATGTATGAACTATTATACTCCTAGTATTTTCTTTTTCCGCTTCTAAAAAATATCCACCTGTATTATCTCATCATAACTGTAACACCCACAAAACTCCAATACGTTGGGATGGGTGTAGAAGGGTGTAACCAGTTGGGGGTTAACGATGATAGTGGGGAGGTGGCAATTGGGTGACCTTAATGTATGACTTGACGAGGTTTGCTTATCAACATTGATAATGATGATGATGATGATGATGATAAAGGTAATACCCTTATTGATAACAATTAATATCAATGATTCAACTTACCATGGAAATGGGCATATATCGTTCTAACGTTATTTATATAATTGTTCAAATTCTGTAAGATAGTTTTGAGGGGAGGGAGTGGGTCCTGGCTTATGAGGTGACCTGGAACACAGCCAAGAACGATAGGGCAATCCAAAAGCCAGTGGTCTTGACAGCCAGGTGTTTTCAGCTATTGTCTAAGAATATTTATTGGTAATAAGGATTATTTGAAATAGGTAAGTGTTAGTTGTAGCGATTTTATTTTTCTATTTTGTATGTTTGGAATAATTGTTATAATATGACCTTGTCCTCTATAATCTATATAACATATTCACATATATGACAATATTTGTAGAGATGGCTGCAGCAAACAAAGAACTCTGTTAAAGAGTTATAACTTTCAGAGGCCGGGTCGTTGGTGAGTTGGAGCGTGGTGATCCGACCCGCGATATTGCTATCAGCATTGAAGTGCCAACTCGCACAATTCAGATGTGTATATTAATACGGCAGGAAGAGGGAACATTGGGAAATAGAAGAAAGATGGGATGACGACGAGTAGCAACACCAGGGGAAGACGAAAAAATCCTTACAGCATCAACAGGTAACCCCATGAAAGCTTCAGTAACTATCACAAAAAAACTTCATCTCCTGTGTACTGGGCAGACAACCAGACGTCGATTGAGGGAATAGTCAATCGGCTATCATGCTCCAGGTGTCTAGGAACAGCTAATGGAATGGCACTGTGATACCCGTCGTGACTTTGCTTAGCAACATATAGCTGGAGAATTTGAATTATTAAAAATTCATAACAATGGTATTAACAAAGTTATGATTGGCCTCGCTCGATGTTTGTTAATCAAAGGTGCCTTCTCCTCTAAGGGGTGTGAGGTCGATTCCTAAACACGTGAACGTGAATGATTAGAACAAAATTATTTCTTTTTTTACGCAGGTATATTTTTTCCGGCTCAAAAGTAATACAGCATTTGTTCTAGAAGCATTTTTTATTGCATACACATCATATTCACTTTATATCATAGCTTTTACGTGCTTTTTTCTTGTAATTTTAATTCTTCAAGGGTGCAAGAATTTTATGCTAATTTAAAATGTGCATGCATTGAAAAAAGTTAAGAATCACTCATCGCTATGAGAGTTCATGAAATAAGATAAGACATTGGTTCCTTACTGCTGTTACTATTCAAGAATAGGGAATATGCCGGGGGAATGGAGTTGTAACTAAGATAATAAACCATCCATAATTAAACCACGATTTAAAGAAAAAGAAAAAAAAAGAGTTAAAGTACGTGTGACCAATGACTACGCCTGAAAATCAATCAATATCATACGTGGTTTGGGTTTGATTATGTTTCTAGGCGGTCACTGAATATCTTTGGAACATAGGAATTTTGCCAAAAATATATGCAAATGCAACACAAGCTTGCAGAGTAGTTAGTGGTTTTGTGTGATCCTTTGGCACACGTAAGTATCACAAAATGTTTCTCACTATCTAAATATTTATTAAGGCCATTTATGAGAGAGAGAGAGAGAGAGAGAGAGAGAGAGAGAGAGAGAGAGAGAGAGAGAGAGAGAGAGAGAGAGAGAGAGAGAGAGAGAGAGAGAGAGAGAGAGCTGCTGCTGCTAGGATAATGCAAACTGAAGATACAGTATATAATTCTGACGCATATTGACTAGAATATTCAGTTAACGAAACATTTAAGGAAATTCTTTATTAAAATATGATAAGGAATTCAAATATAACAGTAGAATGATACTCTTCTCGATAAGTATTTTCGAAAACGATTGCATTTATTAAACGAATAAGAGATAAGACCTCTCTATCTCTCTCTCGTATATATACATACATACATATATATATATATATATATATATATATATATATATATATATATATATATATATATATATATATATATATATATATATATATATATATATATATTTATATATATATATATATATATATATATAAATTATTAATCATCACACTTCTTTAACTGACATCAATAATTTCCCTCCTCCTCACATTTGAACCATCCTAACAATGCCTTGGCTTTTTAAACATCGGCCACCTTTCAGGGCAAGAAGGGCATGAGCTCTCCAAGTCAGGTCTGGCGAGGTGACATCTGTTTTTTTGGTTGGTGTACAGTATGCAGCAAAACAGGAGATACTTTTTTTTATTTTTGCTTCAGACAAGCGTTGTTCTTAAGTTGCCACTTGGTATTAAATCTTAAATGTAGTTTGTAAACATGTGTATGTATGAGACAACGTTGGTCACTTGTTATGGATAATATTATCATTGATTAATGTTAGCTCGCTAAAAAAATATTTCATGCTAAAATGATACTTCCGAACAAAAATTAAATATGTTACTGTAGCAAGAATCCCTTTGTCAACGTGACTCCGCACAGTCAGTGAGACTAGTATTTGAGCTGTCTGTCTGTCTGGATAAAAGGATTCAAACTGGGAAAGAGGGTGTCTAGATGGAGGACAGTTTAAACCAAGCCCTAAAGTCTAATGATAACAATTTATGCGTATGGAATATGATTTCAAAGTTATAACTTATCCTTTTTTTTTTTTTTTTTTTTTTTTTTTTTTTTTTTACAAACTCTGGTTCGGATGGTCATTTCGAAACTTGCCATAAATTATTTCATGTCATAGTTTAGACTATAGTCATTGCTACTAATATAATTCTAGGTTCTCAATAGGTTTTTTCAGTTTGAGGAAAAATAGATAAATGAATAAATAAATAATTAATTCTAACTTTTTATTATTTTACTTTTACTTTACGAACGCAAGAGTGTAATCAGGTCAGATATATTCAGCCACTAACTTCTTGGCAAAAATTTTAGATGATTAGTTTGATAATTTTCATGTCCCGACTGAAAAATCGTCGTAAACACAAGCTAGGAGTTCTCTCTCTCTCTCTCTCTCTCTCTCTCTCTCTCTCTCTCTCTCTCTCTCTCTCTCTCTCTCTCTCTCTCTCTCTATACACATATATATATATATATATATATATATATATATATATATATATATATATATATATATATATATATATATATATATATATATATATATATATATATATATAATATATATATATATATATATATATATATATATATATATATATATATATATATATATATATATATATATATATATATATATATATATATATATATCAAAAGAGTGTGATTCTAGATTCATTTTCTTAATATAGTTTATCTACAATTGGTATGTAACAATTCAGCATCTATAAGCAAGTATTTCAGAAAACTTGTGTTGGTGTTGTCAGTCAATCCTCTGAGAGAAATTACAAATCATATATATGTTACTTTCTATCCTCCCCTAGCTTACATTACGCAAGGTTAGGTTAGATGTATTTATGGCTTTTTTTCGTCACGTTCGGGTTTTGTTTTTTTGTTTTTTCTGAAGATCAAATTCACATTGAGGTATGAAATTGTGTGCAATCATTTGTTTTTCTATTTTTTTTTTTGTATATTAGCTGATATATTGCGAAAAAAAATATGCATAGAGTTTTTAATAGGGAAACGTTTTGAAATTTATTTAAATAGTATTATCAATTTCAATCTCCATATTCCTTGATATGCGTCAATAATTGTTTATAGCAACAGATGCTTCATATTATTGGGTTGGTGGTATATTGTTACCTTGGAAAGATTGTATGATACATTCTATAGTAGTGAGAAAAGGGGAAACACTAACTATAATAGAGAGTATTTTTAACTTAAGTTCATTCACTACAGATATTTTAAATAATTTTGATTTATCACAAACCCTTAACATTCAACTTAAAGGGTTTTCATTTGATTCCCAAGAGGACTGAATGGCAGTTAGTACTTCAAAAATCTTTGGCACATATTGAATATGTAGCTGGAAAATTAAACATTTCTACTGACGCTTAAACGTAGTATCCCTTCCCTGGTGCTGACAATTATTCCTACTTTTTGTATCATGATGTCCTATGTATACACTCTTTAACTAATACGAATAACAGTTGGTCATATAGATAATTATATGCCTTTTATTGCAATAGGTGATCATGATGATGTCGATATTACCGTATATAACAAACATGACATAAAAGCGATGTTTCATGCATACCAGATAATATCTTATTAGATCAGAAAGCTGGAAGAGAATTTAAGTTAATTTGCGAAGCCTTGGAAAGTCCCTCGGATTCAATCGCTGATAGGAATCACGCGTACATGAGATACTGCAGAACAAATTCCTGTCGCAGTAAATGGACTTTATGTATGTACAGATTTTTTGGGGGAAAGGTGGTTGTCTTGGCTAAGTTCTATTTGGACACTGTCTTAAAGAATTCACTGCACAATGCAAAAGAAACTGGACGAAAAAGGTAGGTGGCAGAGGGAAAAATTCTGGTGGAACAGAGCCACGAGAAATATTCAACAGAAAACCAAAGACATGTGTCTGGTGGTGACACAGTATTGTCTCTAGGATTGGTAAATTTAAGGATTTTTTTTTTTCTGTTTCAGTGTAGAGCTTTATTCTTAGGAAATAAAGAGGTGGTTTTTTAGTCTAAATGACTACTCTTTAATGCTGGTTAACTAGAAACCTTCTTTTGACCGATGCCAAATCGTTGCCTTTATATCTATCTCTTCTCTCTTTATCCTCAGAAAATGAACATTTATAGTCAAAATATGATTCAAAATTTGCGAAAAAGGAAATGACTTTCATACTAAGAGAATTTTTAGTATTTCCAGTACCACATAATGTCCCTTTGACTTGCCAGTCGTGAGGAAACTTAATTTATATTTTATTTCTTAGTAATCTATATCATAAAAAACTATTTCAACTCTTATTATTCTTACATTAATACCTTGTCCTTTCTATATTGGTTGGAGTAATCAATTGTATAGATTTATTATAATTCGTTTATCTAAGGAAAAGAATAAGGCAATATTGGGGGAAGAACTAATTAGGTTAGTGAATAAAGAATCCTATTATATATATATATATGTATATATATATATATATATATATATATATATATATATATATATATATATATATATATATATATATATATATATATATATATATATATATATGTGTGTGTGTGTGTGTGTGTGTGCGTGTGTGTGTGTGTGAGTGTGTGTGTGTGTGTATGTATGCATGTATGTTTACATGCATATATAGACATCGAAAAAAGGAATTATTTGCTTATATAACACGAAAATTATTCATATCGTCTTTCATTTCATTTAGATTTTTTATTGATGCAGGTAACAAATACACTTCATATCATTTTGACCTCGAATTTTCAAAAAATAAATATTTTTTTGTTTATTCGAATACAACGGGTGAAATTTATGTAATGTCGTAATAATGCGTTTCTCTCCACATATATCAAATTAATATAGTTCACTGTAACTTCATTTTTATTACTAGTTTTTAAAGAATATAATACGTCAATAATTTTCATGAAGAGAAATTGTACTGCGGGCTCAGGTAATTATTGACACAGGTAAAATTAATGTAATTTATTTTACTATTAACCATAGTAGGTTATCATCGATATTTGAAAACTTTTATAGACAATATATCCATCAATAGTTTGTCTTTATGATTATATATATATATATATATATATATATATATATATATATATATATATATATATATATATATATATATATATATATATATATATGGTTTCGGCTGAGAACAAGGGGTATAAATCTCTGCTCATCCAGAAGTTTTTGTCATAAATGAATTTTTGTGGACATATATTAACAAGGTAGAATTCTGTATTAAATGCCATTTTGTTTGATATTTGGATTGATTAAAACCACGAGTGTTTGTGATATATATTCATCATGAATAATCGCGTGTTGCAAACTCAAAATTTAGCAATCATGGTGGAGATGGGTTTATTTCAAGTCGAAGAACAGATTCCTGAATTCGACAGGAATAGGTAAAGACAAATACAAAAGTCTTTTCGTGTCCCGTCCCCCACTGTCACCCCAAATATCTATAGAGTACAGAATATTAGGAATAGAAGAGTTTGGTTATTATGGGGAGGAAAACGGATGGGGTACAGATCCAGGCAGAGGGAGGACGTCGGGCAGATTGAGGACGACGGGTGGGATGGGTGGTGACGATAGGTAGGGGGAGAACGCCAGGCATGGGGAGGACGACAGGCATGGGGAGAACGCGGGCAAGGAGAGAATGCGGGCAGGAGAGCAGGCCGGGCAGGAGGAGGACGGCAGGCAGGGTGAGAACGTCAGGCGGGAGGAGGATGACGGGCAGGGGGAGAATGCTGTGCAGGGGGAGAACGCTGGGCAGGGGGAGAACGCCGGGCAGGGGGAAAACGCCGCACAGGAAGAGACGATGGGCTGGAGAAGAATGTCACACAGGGGAAGAACGCCAGGGAGGTGGAGAACGCCTGGCAGGGGGAGAATGCCAGGCAGGGGAGAATGCCGGTAGGGGGAGAATACCAGGCAGGAGGAGGACAAGGGGCAGGGGGGAGAATGCCGGACAGGGAGAGAACGGCGGGCCAAGGGGAGAATGCGGGGCAGGAGTAGGACGACGGACAGTCAGAGAACCCCATGCAGCGGGAGTATGCCGGGCGAGGGGAGAATGCCGGGCAGGACAATGACGACAGGCAAGGGGAGAACGCGGTGCAGGAGGAGGACACCAAGCGAGGGGAAAACCCCGAGCAAGAGGGGAATGACGGGCAGTGGGAGAACGCCGTGCAGGGGGAAAACGCGGAGGAGGGGGAGAATGATGGGCGGGAGGAGGACGACGGGCAGGGGGAGAATATCTGGCAGGGGGGAGAACGTTGGGTAGGAGGAGAACGACGGGCGGGGTAGAACATTGAGCAGGGGGAGAACGCCTGGCAGGGAGATATTGCCGGGCAGGGGGAGAACACTGGGCAGGGGGAGGACGATTGATTGATTGATTGATTAATTTGAGGTTTTCTGGCTTCCTGACACCTAAGGTCATTGACGTCGATATCGTTTATTGTGAATAAAAGAAAAAAAATGATTATTCAATTAAAACCATAAAAACAAAGATATTATTTTAAAAGCTATATATCTTTCAGAAGACCTGCTTTTGAAATAAAGCAAAAATACCACTAGGACACATCATGACCAAGAATCTTGTCAAGGATGAACCTGCCATCCTCACTTTGAGTCTCAAACAGATGTCTATTTCATTCACTACTATATGTGGTGCATTTGGTTAAAAAAATTCTTTACTGTCAATGGTACCAAACAGTCGTCGCAATATGGTTGATGTTTGCCAGCCAGCAAAATCTCATGTGTCAGCCGAGTATGACCAATGCAGAGACGACAAAGAGTAGTCTCCCACTTTTGGCGCATCCCGTTATACTTCCAAAGGGATATAACATTACTTATTTGTCTCATTTCATTTTCAAGAAAAGTATCCCAATGCTGTTGCCAAATATTACTAGTAAAATTCTTAATTATATGTAAACAATAATTACTGGGAATTGGATACCTTCTTGGTAGCAACTCTTCTGCAGCATTCTTTGCATTAAATGTGCCTTCTCATTTCCAGACACACCTACGTGTGCCGGGACGCAGCAAAATCGAACTGTTATACCTTTCATACCAATGATTTAAAACCCCTTTAAAATCTTTAAAACTAAAGGATTATTGGGATTAAAAACTTATAAAGCTTATAGGATACTTCTTGCATCCCTAAAAATGGTAAAATTTCCCTCATCTTCTAACGCTATTTTCTCAATAGTGGTGAGTATATCGTATAGTTCGTCCGTAAATATGGAAGCTGTTAGAGGATGTACACCTCTACAATTAAAAGCATTGCTCCAAATCCAATGCCAGGATCGGATTTGGAGCCATCAGTATATATAAAAGTCAATTCCTTATGTTCTGCAACATGTGCCATAAAAGGAGACCTGGCTTCTATGTCAGTCATATTCTTTTTACTCCAAATAAATATTTACAAAATGATACCTCTGGTAATTTCTATGGAGCCATTGATGATACCTTAAATGGAAGCACATTAGTTCAAACTGCATCAAGACTGTCTATCAGTTGTTTTACCCGAAAACCATAAGGTTGAGGGGATCTTGGGTATATCTTGAAGTATGTTGAGTGTTTGTAAAGCTTGGAGTCTGACAGGCTAAAAAATAGGAAGCCTTGCAACCTAAACCAATACCGAATAATTGAGGACTTTCGGTAAAGGTCCAGCGTCAACAAGGAGGCTTGGAGTAGGCATAGTTCTAAATGCTCCTGTTGCCAATCTGATACCAGTATGGTGTAAGACAAGGTCTACAGAATACCAGGTTTACCCATCAGTGACCCAAAATTTATCATCTACTGTGCAGATCATCCATGCAGAGATTATGGACGTCACACCAAACCATGCTCTGATTTACCAGCTTTTGTTTTCCAGTATCTACAATTAGTTTACAAGGAAGGTGGTGTTACTGTTCAGTGTAATGCTCTTCCACTTCCTAATTAACTATTTGTTGAGTCCTATTTGCAGAGGGCTTGAATTTGTTATTATTGGTTAAAATGCCTTGTTACTGTGCTGTGTACGGGTGTTCTTCTAATAAAGATAAAAGAGATGAAAGAGTAACTCATCACAGCTTTCTCAAGCACGTGGAAACTAGGAAACTGCGGATAAATTTGTGTAAAAGGAAGGACCCTTTCAACCATGATAATGCAATCAATTGTAGTTTACATTTTGAACCTGATGCATTTGAAAAAATCCTGAAATATAAATTGCTTGGAGAGCCAATGCCAAAAAAAAAAAAAACCAACGATGATTGAA
>NC_090745.1:41608248-41620748 GCF_036898095.1 Palaemon carinicauda
TAAAGTGTATTTTGATAAAGAACTCTCCGTGTAATAGTGTAGGCTGCATATATGAAATTCCATGTAATGCTTGTAATTTGAAATATATTGGGCAAAGTGGTAAAATGCTGGCAACAAGGATAAATCAACATAAATACTGCGTTCGAGTTGGTAATATGTCTAACGCACTATTCGTTCACATGAATGAATAAAATCATTTGATAGACTGGAAGAACTCTAAAGAGCTGCTATTTTGTAAAGATATTGTGAAGAAAAATATTATAGAATCAAGTATTATCAAGATAAAGTCGGATTGTGTTTTTAATATTAGTGCTGGTTTATATAAATTAGATAATTTCCTCATGATCAATATTGTTCAACAATTCAGAATTATATAATTTGTGTTTACCCTTTTTTTTTGTGTGTGTTTAAGACCAGTTTGGGTTCAAGTACAAATTTTGGCTGTGGGTTGTTTGATTGTTTGACAATGCAAGTTAGCTGACTATGTTTTTCTATCATTTCTCTACTGTTCAAAACATTTAGTTGTTTGTTTTTATCTTATTTTACTTATTGACGTCCTTCAACTATGTCTCACTTTTTATTGTACCCTGAAGAAGTGTATTAAAATTCACGAAAGCGCATGGTACTAAAGCTTTTTATCATTTCCTACTGGCTTTTGCGTATATATATATATATATATATATATATATATATATATATATATATATATATATATATATATATATATATATATATATATATATATATATACATATATATATATATATATATATATACATATATATATATATATATATATATATATATATATATATATATATATATATATATATATATATATATATATATATAATATTTCTACCTCATACTTGGGATCGAACGCTAGCCCCTTCTAATGAAAGGCCAGGTCGAAACCAGGTATGAGGTAGAAATTTATTTCTATTTGAACACGATGTTGTGTTGATATTTATCCATATATATGTATATATATATATATATATATATATATATATATATATATATATATATATATATATATATATATATATATATATATATATATATATATATATATATATATATATATTACATTTCTAATTACATATAATTATAATCATCTGAAAATGTACAAGCACTTAGAATTCATACAGAAGAGCTTCCCTGTTCAGTATTTGCATCCTACCAGTCAGAAACCATGGACGTATTCATTGCAGTGATACAAGAACTTTCTAAAAGCAGCCGAACTGACATATTATTGCTGGACTGCATGATAAAACCACTTTTGACAACAATGAAGTTTACCAGGGTGAGGGAGAAAATTACTGCCTACTGCATACGCAATCCATATTTTAAAAGATGCCATTGTTATTTGCTTTTGGCCATCAGAATTATGCAAGATATGGCTTATATCATCTTTGAAGTATGAAGGCTATTCATGGTGATGTCATGAAGTTTTTTGATATATCAACATACCATGTAGAATATTTCTGGCATCTTCAATTGTGTTAGGACAGATATGGCCATTGAAACAACATATTGTGACGGGCCGAGAGAAGGTTGTGACTCAAAGACAGGATGAAAGCAACTGAGTGAGTTTATTATAGAACATTCTCCTTTATATAAAAAATCTCAAAGTAACAAGAATTTTCATGTTTAAAAATCGACACCGTTACCGATGAGAAAAACAGACATGTTATTTCAGGTTCTTTTTAGTGCGAGGGGAGAGCAAAGATACAAGCACAAAATGAACTCTGTACGATCGTGTGACACACGGTTGGTATAATATACAGTGCTATGGACATGGTTAGCCGAGTATCATTGGGTTGACATTGACACCTGAATGTCTGAAAATCTGGACTTACAGCCTAGTTACTGATCTAGATGGTATGGGAGATGATGAAGTGTCAACTAAAACATGTCACAAGGAATAAATGTGTGGTAGGATACAGGATGATTAGAAAGGTAAAATTATGGGGTCCTTCTGATGCGCAGGTGCTATCTAACTAAGGCCAGTGATTCCTGCCGGTCCATACTAATTCCAGTAAGATCCTCCACCAGGCATTGGTAGTAGAAGCCAAAAAGATATCTTGTCAATTGCCTTAAACCCAATCCGTCACCCTGCTGCCAGTAACTTCATCGAGATTTAGGTGGGCATTTCCTCCACACTAGAGTCCTCGTTACTCCACCAAGTTGCTCATTCACTTATAAAACAGTTGGCAAGCATGGATTACTAAGATATACCACCTACAACACTGAGTGTAAATATATATATATATATATATATATATATATATATATATATATATATATATATTTGTGTATATATATATATATATATATATATATATATATATATATATATATATATATATATATATATATATATATATATATATTCATATATATATATATATATATATATATATATATATATATATATACATATATATATATATATATATATATATATATATATATATATATATATATATATATGTATATATATATATATATATATATATATATATATATATATATATATATATATATATATATATATATGTATATATACAAATATATATATATATATATATATATATATATATATATATATATATATATATATATATATATATATATATATATATATATATATATATATATATATATATATATAATACCTAATATAAGGAAACGCATAATTTTTAAACTAGGCACTCGATTTGCCTATTTTATTTATTAGGAAGTGTTGTTGCCTTATTTGTAAACTTATTTTAAAACTAGATCTAATAAACTAGGCAGCCTAATTCGTGAATTAGGCAGTCTAGTTTGTCAGATAGGCAATAGGCTTAGTTTGTGTATTAAGTAACTTTCGCTTGATTTCAAATAGTTCTTATAGCATTTTGTCATTATGATATATATATAGTTTATTCTAGATATTAACAAAGGTATTGATTAATAATTAAACTTTTAAATCTCTGAACAAATTATTATAAAGCACATGCTACTTACATAGAACAAAATTAGGAAACCATAACATCTATCGACCAGAATTTAAGGTGATGAATAAAAACGTTATGAAATGTCAAAATCTTAATTTGCCTACCAGATTACCTTGTTACTTATATTTAGAATTTTTATTTTGTGACTGGCAATGGTGTGGCACATAGTTTGATTCTTTTTGCAATGACATCTTTATGTCATGCAAGCCCCCTGACATCTACACTTAGTGAAACTTTCACCACAATTCAATGCTTACATGGTGGCAATTCGTCGAAATGGGAGAATTGTGTCTTCTTTAACTATGTTTCCTTTCGTTATTGCATAGTCAGCTTTCGTTAGCTAGTTTCTTTATATCCAACTTTTTATAATGTCATGGGTCGTTCCAATTTGGTAGATGTTCACGCAATGTAATCTTCCCCGGTCAAACTCACTCGTCGGAACAAGAACTGTATTATTTTCTTGAAGAGGTACGAGTTGAGTGTGAGATGTATGAAACATTTCTGCCCTGTTTTTCTCTTGCCCAGAGGTTACATCTTTTCTGCAGGCATCCAACAAGGATAATTGCCTGCTCATGTTTTCTGATGTTTCTCCTTTATCATCAGAATCATTTTCAAAAACCATTGCTTCTATAAGGCCTCTGGTCTCTTCTAATTCTTGGTGAATTTCATCACCGTTGTCGTCGGTATTGTGTTCCAAACTGATGGCAGATCCTTGAACGTCAACTTCTGCATCTTTCATTTCGGACAATAATTGCTTAAGCTCCTCTTCTCTTTCAAGTTCTCAATGACATCCTTTGGCAGACATGTCCTTTCCAAACCCGATGTCCCTTTCGGACCACACAAGACTTTCAAGGGTGTTCTTTTATCAAGATTTCTATGTGGAGATGAGTTTTTTGAAGTATGGAAAATCGTGGACCTTCAACCCATTGAGTGAAGTCATTGTCAATCGTCTAGGCTATCGACATCTGCTTGACATCGCAGTTAGATCTCTCAATACGTCAATGGAACTGTGAATATCATGGAGCTCCGTGATCAATGTTCATTCGCGAGAATATTAACTTAATTTCATTGATGACAGAAGCTGTTAATTCTCTTCCATTGTCAGACTGAGGTACGATAGGTGGGGTTACCAACAAAATATGTCAATTGGATTGTATGCTGTTTCTGTGGCTGTCTTGGACTTCATTGGCTTAAGGATCAGAAATTTTGAGAAATAATCCTGATAATTCAAAACAAGTTAAAATTCATTGTCAGGGTTTCATTCGATCACAATAAGATCGACTTGTTCACGTTCAGCAAGTCTTACTTTTCAAAAATCCGTACAACCATTCCTTTACTAAGTTTTTTCTTTTTCTGGTATGTTTCACAGTTAGACAAAAATAACGAAAGTATTTTGTGACTGATGTAGAATTACTTCTCAATCACTATATGGCGCATCTTTTCTCCTCCGTGTCCAGTTGACAAATAAGCCTCGTAAAGGACGTCAAACATATCTGACTTTAAAAGTAGATACTTAACACCTTCATCTGGATTCTTCCTCAGCAGAAAACATAGAGCAAAGGCATTAGAGAAAGAGAAGGACTGGAAATGAGAGAGAGAGAGAGAGAGAGAGAGAGAGAGAGAGAGAGAGAGAGAGAGAGAGAGAGAGAGAGAGAGAGAGATGGCCCTTAAAACAACTCTTTATGCAATTCTTTGCATATATAGACTCTAGTGGCTTTAATGTCTCTTTTATAACTCATGTTACAAGAACAATGAGTATCTGAATTACACCAAAATTCAAAGCAGTATTCATATTGGTGCTAATAAGTATAAAGTTGTTAAGTCTGTTGATTTTATATCAGTTGAGCGGAGCTCACTGCTGGTGGCGGTTTCAAACCGCATGGTGTGAAAGAAGACTCACTTTTGTATTAACTTAGGCAATAAAGAAAGGAGTTCTACAGCTATGTGAAAAACTTTATTTCTGAAATTAGATTCTATATTTAATTGGTCACAAATACCAAAGTTCTAATTAACACCATCGCAGATTTCATCCTAGAATTTAAACCCAAAAATAGCATTTTTATGAACTAACTTGATGCACCAATCCTATTGTGTGGGATGAAAATCTTATCAGATTTTTGTTTCTATTCGAGGGTTATAGTTTAAACTAGGAAAAGGGTACAGAATAATAATTACTGCAATATGTATCAAATCGTAAGTAACATATGTACTTGGAATATCAATTCAGCTATGCATTGCAATGATTATCGATATTTTGAAGAAAGAGAGAATGAGAAAAAAAACCAGGAAGAAGCTAGGAGAAAATGAAGTTCTTATCCCTAAGTAATAAAAGTCCTTAAAAAAATAGATATTTGAAACTTCAATGGTGACGACCAAGATAAATAGAAACGTAAAAGACAAACTTTATTTGAATGCAGGTTTATATATATGGCAAGGATAGAGTCCTGAGTATTTTATTAAAAAAGTTGCAATGAGAAGTTCTTTATTGCAAAATTTTGTCGCGTACGGCGAGCGATGAGATTATTCAGCGAAGGAACAAATGCATACACTTATATACAGTACAGTTTATATGTGAATATATATATATATATATATATATATATATATATATATATATATATATATATATATATATATATATATATATATACTCTATGTATGTACATACTTATAATATATATATATATATATATATATATATATATATATATATATATATATATATATATATATATACATATATATATATATATATATATATATATATATATATATATATATATATATATATATATGCATATACATATATATATATATATATATATATATATATATATATATATATATATATATATATATATATATATACATATATATTTATATATATACATAAATATATATATATATATATATATATATATATATATATATATATATATATATATATATATATATATATATATATATACATATATAAATATATATTCAGGTATATATATATATATATATATATATATATATATATATATATATATATATATACAGAGAGAGAGAGAGAGAGAGAGAGAGAGAGAGAGAGAGAGAGAGAGAGAGAGAGAGAGAGAGAGAGAGATTATTAGATAAATAGATAGATATATAGATGGATAAATAGATAGATGGATAAATTTATGGATATAAATGGATATATATATATATATATATATATATATATATATATATATATATATATATATATATATATATATATATATATATATATATATATATATATATATATATATATAATTATATGATATATATTTATATATGTATATATATAGGTATATATATTCATATATATATATATATATATATATATATATATATATATATATATATATATATATATATATATATATATATATATATATATATATATATATATATATATATATATATATATATAACAGATTTTGAGCGAAGCGAAAAATCTATTTTTGGGTGAGATGGCCATGTCGTCCTGATGGAAGTTCCTATAGGGTAGCTTCCTAGGGTATATTACAACTACGGCGATATTCCCAGAGAATTTACCTTAAGGTACCAGAATTCTAACTCCTGGAGCGAGTATCCCTCGTGAAAGGGATATCGGGACATATCAGAGGACGTATTCTAGACACGTCACATGGCAATCTACAACCTGGACAGAGATTTCGTCTCGTAGGAGGTGATTGACGAGATACGAATTCGGGAAAGAAAAAGGGGAGCCGCTACCAAGGCTTCCCTATCCCCCGATTCGTATGCGTGCCTGGCGCCAATCCTGGCGCCATCTGTATTCCTTGTAGCGTACACGAGGTGCTACAGATACTGTATGTAGGGAGGGGTCCTACAGCCCTTTCTTAGAAAGGCAAGGGCGGATCCATCAGGACGACATGGCCATCTCACCCAAAAATAGATTTTTCGCTTCGCTCAAAATCCGTTTTTTGGGCTCAAGCTATGTCGTCCTGATGGAAGTGTACCAGAGCATTACTGTATCTGTGGATTCTCAGAACGTGCCGTACTCCCCGGAGGTAATTTTTTCCCGGTCGACTAGACCTAGAGACCTAAGATGTTACCGTTATACATCTTTTCAACTAACTATAAACTATGTTAGAGCTTCCTGCCCCCTACAGGGAAGAGTCCTACTAGACTCTGGAAAAGTCTCGAAGAGTACATATATCTATGTATGAATACCAGGCAAGCTAATATAGTGGTCTCGCCCTATATTAAGTAAAGCATAGTTTGTAAAGGACCACTGCGTCAATATGAAATATCGACTAGTTTTCCGCACAATACTTGTATTGGACAAAGGTTTTATATCCGCATAGGAGGAAAACCAATGCAACATAGCTTGCATAAAGGAACAATTCTATTAGAATTATCCCAGATAAGGTACATAGAATGAATGCTCAATTATACCAATAAATTGACACAGGTGAAGGAGACGCAAGGTTCTCAAGAACCAGATTATTGACAGGCAATAAATAGACAGGTTAACCACAATTATATATATATATATATATATATATATATATATATATATATATATATATATATATATATATATATATATATATATATATATATATATATATATATATATATATATATATATATATATATATATATATAAGAAGAGGATAACCCAAAACTTTAAGCATAAGTATGATAGTAAACAGAGCATGTTTGTCTGAAAGAAAAAACATTAGATGCCACTTTTAAGATACCGAGGTATCAAAGTCATAAAAGCCTGTATTACAAATCAATGACATTAGCGTTAGAAACGCTCGGCACACATGTCTGCACTTATGCTAGGTTCACCTTCGGAAATGGAACAGTCTGGATGGGCAACACAGTGCCCTCACTTAGTTTTTAGTACAGTATGTAACTACACACTCACCCTGGAATTAATCGTCCCAATTAAGACCACTGTTCCTCGCAGAGTTAAACAGTAGGGTTAACACCGCGACTCACTGCTACCACAGATCTCTTTTAGTTCCTCTACTTGCTTCGCATAGTGGCAAAAGAACACTCTGGAAGACTTCCAGCCAGTGTATGAACGGAGATGTTCAAAACCCATACAATTAAAGAAATTTAAGAATGAGGCAACTTTCCTGGGATCGTGACCTGCGGGTGTACTGTCAGGATCCGCTCTGCGAATAAAATATGTGATTTTCGCTCTGAGTTGATTCAGAGATAAATTTGAGCCTGATGTTTCTCCCCTGAATAGTTGACCACCCTTGAAGTCTGAAGTTCTATGAAGATAGACCTTTAGGCATTCTACTGGACATAGAGATGCATCTTCTTTCAGAGGGCAGATTCTCCAGGGACCCCACCTGTTGGTAGGTAACTCATTCTTGGCGAGAAACGTAGGATCCGGAAACAGGTTCAGTTCTTCCCCATCCAGGAACTGAACACGACCTGCCTCTCTCGAGAGGCTACAATCTCACTAACCCTGGCCCCGGACGCGAGTGCAAAATAGGAAAATAACTTTTTGTGTCAAATCCTTTAACGCACACTCTTCAATGCTCAACAGAGAAGCGAAATGAAGAACTTGTCTAAAGACCATGAAATGGCCTTTGGAGGTGCTGAAGGTCTGAGCCTAGCACAGGCTTTCAGGACTTTATTAAAGATCTCGTTACCTAGGTCGACCTGGAATGCATATAGAATGGGTCTTGTCAAAGCAGACTTACACGCTGAAATCGTGTTCGCTGCCAACCCTTGACCATGGAGGTGGGGAAAAAAGATAAGCAGAAGTCTGTCAAGATCTCCTGCGGAATCTTCGCCTTGACAAAAGGCCACCCATTTTCTCCAAGATGACTCATATTGCCTTCTAGTAGATTTGCATTTATATTCCTCAAGGAAGTCTATACTGGCTTTCGAAATCCCGAAACGCTTTCTCACCGCTAGGGAGAGAAAATCATGAACTGCAGGGTCCGGGTTTTCTGTAATGAAGTGCAGACAGTTTACTTCTGGACTCGCTGGTCAGAACTGGATCTGGTAGT
Source organism: Palaemon carinicauda (assembly GCF_036898095.1). Taxonomy (NCBI): domain Eukaryota; kingdom Metazoa; phylum Arthropoda; class Malacostraca; order Decapoda; family Palaemonidae; genus Palaemon; species Palaemon carinicauda. Next base: position 41,617,271 of record NC_090745.1, read on the forward strand.
GGTACAAACTTCAGCTACAGTTCCAATGCCAGGAGGAACCACACGCTGTTCGGCCACTTGTGGGCCACTATTGCCGCTACCCTTTGAAGGATCTCAGTTTGTTGAGGACCCTCAACAGAAGGTTGTGAGGAGGGAACAGATAAATCTTGGACCATCTGTTCCAGTCGAGGGACATCGCGTCCACTGCTTCCGCTAAGGGGTCCTCGTACGGGGCACGTACAGGGGCAACTTCTTGTTGTCTTTCGTCGCAAAGAGGTCTATCTGCAGTTCTGGGACTGATTCAGAATGAAGGAGAATGATCCTGCGTCTAAGGACCATTCTGACTCTATCGGTGTGAACCTGGATAGAGCGTCCGCTGTCACATTGCGGACTCCTTGAAGGTGAACTGCCGACAGGTACCACTTCTTCTTTTCCGCCAATCGGAAGACGGCCAACATCACCTGGTTGAGAGGTGGTGACCTCGATCCTTGTCGATTCAAGTATCTTACAACTACCTCGCTGTCTATTACCACTTTATGTGGAACGAATGACGCGGGGAGACTTTCTTTAAGGTAAGGAGCACTGCCCTAGCTTCTAGAAAGTTTTATGAGAAAGGTCTTGAATAGCCTGGACCAAGTCCCCTGGACTTTTTTCCTGATGAGAGTGACCTCCCCATCCCTCCTTTGAGGCGTCTGAGTTAATCGTCACCGACGGGGGAGGTGGCTGAAGAAGAACCTGACTTCTTTAGATGTCTGGCTTGGGACCAAGGCCTGAGAAGAGTACTTAGCCGAAGCGGCTGGTCTTCTCAGATCTCTTCACGCGTTTGATGCATAACTTCTCCAAACTCCGATTGCATCCTTTAGCTATGCTCTTAGCACTGGGTCTGTCACCGAAGCAAACTGGAGAGAGCGCAGTACTCTCTCCTGCTCGTGTCTTGATATCCTTTCTCGGGGTGGAGAAACGGTGTGACAAAAGGTCCCAGTGTATCTTAGCCACTGGAACTTTTGAGATGGAGAAAGTCGAGACTTTTTCTGTTGATCTTGAAGCCTAGGTACTCTAGGAACTGGATCACTTGACTGGAAGCTTGCAAGCATTCTGTCTCGGATGCTGCCCATACCAACCAGTCGTCCAGGTAGGCTACTACCTGAATTCCCTTTAGGCAAAATTGTTTGAGAGCTACGCTCGCAAGCTTCGAAAAAATCCTTGGGGCTATGTTTAGCCCGAATGGCATGGCTCCGAAGGCGTATAGTCTTCGTTGTAGCCTGAACCCTAGGTAGGGGGAGAGTCGATGGCTAATTGGAATGTGCCAGTAGGCGTCTGACAAGTCTATAGAGACGGAATATGCCCTCTTGGGCAGTAAGGTCCTTATGTGTTGCAGTGTTAGCATTTTGAATTTGCAATTCACTATGAACTTGTTAAGTGGCGACAAGTCCAGAATGACTCTGAGCTTTTCCGAGTCTTTCTTGGGAACACAAAACAGCCTCCCTTAGAAATTGAAGGGCTTCACCCTTTTTCTCCAACCGTTCTTGAACGTACTCCTCCATAACGGGGGTGGAGTGTTGGAAAAACCGAAGGTACGGGGGTGGAGTGCTGTACCAGCTCCCGCCCAGTCCATTCTTGAGTAGGCTGTGGGCCCAGGGATCGAAGGTCCACCGATCCCGAAATTTCAGAAGTCTCCCTCCTACCGGTATCACCTCACTTGGACTGCCGTCCTGAGGTCTTGCCTTCCTGACCACGACCACCCCTGAATCCCCTTCCCCTTGAGGGGCGTCTAGACGAGCCTCTGGCTGCTCCTCTAGGCTTTGCTCGAAAGGAAGTAGACTGCCCTTCGAACGCTGGGGTGAATACCGTGGACTGTGTCGACACGGCCTGGGGTACCCACTGAAAGGTGGTCGGGGTTTGTGCCACGATCTGGGGCACTGAGGGCAATGGCAATTGCAGTTGCTGTTGCTGTCTAAGAGGCTTGGCTGGCCGAGACGGTAGCCTAGTCCTCATAGTCTTCCTCTTTGGTTGAGGACCCTCATCCGGGGAAGACTTTCTTTTGATAGCCAGGCCCCACTTCTGGAGAAGGTTTCTATTCTCCAAGGCGGCTTTATCAAAAACTTCTTTGACCAAGTCGGTAGGGAAAAAGGTCTTTTCCCCAAATGTTGGAGGAGATTAGTTTCTTTAGCTCGTGCCTCACCGTAGCCGAGGTAAACATGAACTCCCTACAAGCTCTCCTTGCCTTGACGAAGCCATAAAGGTCCTTCGTCACTGTGGCCAGATGAGGCTTGGCCACTACCATGAACATTTCATGGACCTTGGGGTCACTTGCCATCGTCTCGAGAGTAGTCTGAAGAGACATTGAGGCAGTCAGTCTTTCTTTTGTATCGAGCTCACTTCGCAAAAGAAAGTCAGACAGCTTAGGGAGGTCCTCGCCGAACTGACGTCCGGCAATATCAGCCTCCAACTTTCCCACTGAGAACGTAAGATGGACGTCCTTCCAGTCTTTGTGGTCCATAGGCAGGGCCATCGACAAGGGTTTACACTCCTCTAGGGAGGGGCAAGACTTGCCGGCCTCGATTGCTTTTAGTACAGCCAGAACCCCTTTCTGTAAAAGGGGGAAGGCTCTAGTAGGCGAGGACACAAAGGAAGGGAGCTTCCTATTCAATGCAGCTACCTTTGAGTTAGAGAAGCCCCTCTCTTTCATCGAGGATGAAAGTAGAGCTTGAGCCTTAGCATGGTCCATCACTATGACCTCCTTCGGCTCTGTCTCCTCCTTTGAAGCTGGTTCCTTCCTCAGCCGGACATAATAGTCCGGATATGATGCCTTGCTGGGCCAGAATTCCACCCTCCAGGGGAACTGAGCCCAGCTTATCCGAGATGACGATCTTTCCAGTCGTCATCGGCATGTGCTCAGCATACCTCCATGGGTTAGCATCTGAGCACAAGGGAAGGTCTTTCACATTGAGCTTTTTCTGGGGCCCATGTGATTCTGCAAGGCACTGCATTCGCAGTTCCATTGCAGCCGCCTTCTCCTGATTCTCCTTCTGCATTTGTTGGATCATTCCAACAATAGAAGAGAGGGGCTTGAACTTCATCCTGGGCTTCTGCCAGGAGGTCTTCCTCCTGACACCCGTCCACATCAGATATCCTGTCATTTAGCTGGATGTCTTGCATCGCGACCACGACTTCAGCATCCACCTGGATCTGAACTTAGGTGATCTCCTCTTGAGGCTGGGGAATCACTGCATCAGCTGATGCCTTAGGGAAAAGATACGCCCTCATCTTCTCACTTGGAAGATAAGGGCCAGAAGTGTTCTTTTGGAAGCCCCTTACCCAGGTACGAAGCTTCTTCCTAGCTATTTAAATGTCTCATTAATCAGGTTAGTGCACACAATACATACCTGAGGGTCCCAATACCGGAGATCATCCTTAGAGACAGCGTATGCTGCGTGTCTCCTACAAAACTCATGTCCGCAGAGGTTCTTGCTGCTGACATTGCAGAAAGCACTTCCCC
>NC_090745.1:41625748-41628248 GCF_036898095.1 Palaemon carinicauda
ACATCGGTTTCAAAGTGTTAGAGTTCTTAAAATTTTCTATTTTAATTTGTCATTACTTCTCATATAGTTTATTTATTTCCTTTCCTCACTGGGCTTTTATCCCTATTGGAGCCCTCGGACTATAATAATAAAAGGTAAAAAGCAAATCCGGCTTGCATGAGAGAAAAATATACCTGCTAGACTAGCAAACTTGATTTGCAGTATTGAGGTGAAATTAAAAGTACATGAATACTTAATTGGTAACATAATGAATGAAAAGAATGTATATTTCGAGATCCTCTCTTATGGAAGAACGATTAGTCAAACCTCACTGCCGTGACTTCATGACCAACAACTATGTGTGTGTGTATATATATATATATATATATATATATATATATATATATATATATATATATATATATATATATATATATATATAAGCACACAAACACACACACACACACACACACACACACACACACATATATATATATATATATATATATATATATATATATATATATATATATATATATATATATATATATATATATATATATATATATATATGTGTGTGTATATAAATATAAATATATATGTATGTATATTTATATTGTGTATATATATATATATATATATATATATATATATATATATATATATATATATATATATATATATATATATACAAACGCACATACATATATATATATATATATATATATATATATATATATATATATATATATATATATATATATATATATATATATATATATATATATATGTATATATATATAAAAGCCCAGGAACTGTGCTCTTTCATTACTAGGTTTGGCTGCCCGAAAATTTTGATAAGTGATAATGGTCTTGAGTTTATGAATAAGGTGGTGAAATCGGTCACGGACTTGATGAAAATTGAAATCTTTTCAGTGACCGCATATAGGCCTTCTGCAAATGGCTTAGTAGAGTCGCATAATAGGGAAGTAGTGCAAATTTCGAGTTGCTTAAGTGGCTGATGACCCCTTTTATTGGCACGTCATGCTTCCTACAGCTGATCTAGCTTTGAACATTGCTTCGCTCAGGGACACTCCTTTCTTTTTAGTGTATGGTCAGGACCCTGTGTTACCATATACAGTACTCATTAATTCGCAACAATTGCCAAGTTATTCAACTGAACAATACCGTGTATATTCATTAAATCTATTGAGGAGAGTAATAAACAACACTGAAAGGTTTTTGAAAGGAGCTAATGAAAATCACAGATCAAAGTATGATGATCGGCTCAAAACCTCACCGGTTAAATTTTCTGTGGGCGATCGTGTGTATTTGAAACAATTACAACCTAGGAAACACAAACTAGAGCCAGAGTATTAGAGTCCGTACCGAGTAAAGAAGGTTAAGTCTAACACAGTTTTGATAAAAAGCATTGTTAGCGGTGTAGTGTCTGAACACCATCAGGCACACATACATGTGGTGCCTGAAGAGGTAGTTTTCAAAAGTGTTCCTTCTTACCCCTGCATACGTGACATCCCTCGAGTTGATGAGTAGAATTTTTTTTCCCATGCTGTTGTTGTTGTTTGAACAGACCTCATTTCTTCTTTCAACGTGTTTTAAATAAACGTGATGAAAACAATGTGTTATGTTGATGCTAAATTTATACGTAAAATGTTGTGGTAATTTTTGCTGTGTGGAAATACGTATAACATTGTTGAATGAACCTAAAAACAAGCAGAGGTTAAAAAGGTCAAGTACGTGTATTATTCATGTATTTATATGATTCCTGGTTGTTTGGGCCGGGGCGGTTCCCGAACGGCAAGTGGCTGCAGGATTATTTTTTCAACCTTGAGGATAGGCAGTGTTAGAGAATGTGTAGATGTGAATACCTTATACTTAATGTTATAAGAGAAGGGCGGGAAGATGAATGATATTCTCGGGTAAACGGCTAGTGGCCACCAGTTGAAAGTTGCAAGCGCAAGTGTTGTAGTGATTTAAATAAATGGTGAAACGGTGGTGGTGAGTTGTGTTGCGAAATTGTGCCGTAATCCCAGACAAGGAAAATCAAGGGATGAAGGAATATTTATTCCTACCCCTGTCCCGCCCAAGAAGCCCGTATTGCCAGCAACCAGAGGAAGTTTATTAATAAGGTTATGTAGACAAGATGTTATCATTTTTTTTTTTACTTTGGGTATTCTGTGTTTTGGTTGCAGAGTTCATAAGAAGAATTGAGTGGAATTATTTAGATTGTTTTGCGTATATATTTACTTCCAATATTTTATCTTTTTATTTTTTTTTGGAAGATGTGTATATATATTTCTATGAAGCCCGTCTAGTTTAGAGTAAATATAATACTCTATTCATAATTTTATTTATATTTAATTTGTACGTTGAAGGGATGATACCTAGCCCGTAAAATGAGCTCTTCTCGTGTATATATAAGTGTTTCATTTTTATTACATAAGATTTTTGTTGTGAATTTCATTGTATTCTTTATTCAAGTTAATATATGTAATTTTTT